>NW_008341879.1:2516394-2531689 GCF_000622305.1 Nannospalax galili | reverse complement strand
TATTTAAAGCACAGCTGCTACATTGTGAGGATTTGTTTGTCTCTCTTTTGCTTTCCTCTTTTTATCCAGTGACAACTGCAGCACACACACTCCTTATTCAAAGGATTTACTGTGTCTGTCAGTCTGTCTCCCTTTCCTCGTTTAATTTAATGACAATTGCAGCAGCCGCTCCCCACAAGTCATAAGGATTTAGTCTCATGTCACATTTTCCCCAACTAGGCTGAACTTTTTAGGAGCACAACCGGGATTTCTTTTGCATCCTGAGCACATTAATGACTTGCAGATATTTTCAGTAAAGGAAAGAAATGGGCCTGGGGCTTCATTAAGCTGTTGTCTGTCCATGAGAAACGAGGTGATCGTCTAACGCATCCATGCCATCGCTCCAATCAGGGCTCTTTTCAATGCAACATAGTTTACTGTCTAGCCACACCGAGGTGGAGTGAAGTAACTGATTAGTGGTTATTTCTTCTTACTCCATGCTCAGGTGGTGCCTGGTACAATTGGAGATGAACAGCCAGACAGCAAAATCACTAGACTCTGTTTTGTTGAGTAACCACATGGTCACCTACCCTCCTGGCATAAAGGCCAACTCACAGCTCCACAAAACCATCTTTGTCTCAGAGAACAGGAAATCTAGACCACGTCTTTGTGTTCAGCTTCCCACCAAGTGTTACTGTGAGTGCTGTTTCCCTAGGGTGAATGTAAGGAAGTGAAGGCTTAATGCGCCTCACCCCCACATGCCTGGAAAAGCACATGGTCACTTAGGCTCTCTGTGTGAGTCCCCAAGACGTGCTCTTCTGAATGACTTTGACGTCTATTTTTTGATTAAAGCTCCTGATCTAATGCTTGCTTTCTTGAATACAGCTAGTTTGGGCCTAGGGCTTCATTAAGCTGTTATTTGTCAGTGGTGTCCAAGAGAAATAAGGTGATCATCTAACATAGGCATGTCATCGCTCCAATCAGGGCTGTTTTCTGCAGGTTAAGGGAAACTCCACAGGCTTCAAGACAGAAAACATCCAGGCCTGACAGAGAAATAAAACCACTTGCCAAGGTATGAGCTGAGAGTAGTATCCCTCTACTTGGTACCCCAGGCTGAAGCCGGAACCTTCATGATCGAACTCAAAACATCTATTATAACATCTATATTTGTTCTGAGTCCCCTAAGGGAGAAAACTGCATTACAATGAATGTATGCTTTGTAAGCTACAACACAATAAACATGGTGCTATAATTATCCATGTTTTCACAGAGCTGAGAAGCTAATCTCTTTAAGAATTAGTGTCCCTGGCAGACAGGCTCAGCATTTTACATTTTCTTTGTGATGATACATTACCTTGTAATGTGTTTATGTCAGCATTCTAGCAATATCTGAATGCACACCACATTCAAACTATTTTTCCATGTTGGTCTGATTAGAAGCTCTTATTGTTGAAATCATTTGTGGTCTGGTTCTGACTTGCAATTCCACACCATGAGAAAGCTTACTAATGCAACCTAAAACTGCAGTCATCCCAAGGAGCTTCTGGGTTTTTTTCTTCATTCATTAAGTGAGACTTAATGAATTAGAATGAAATATTCTAGTCTGCATGCCATATCCTTATCAGCATTGGTTTGCCAAGGATTTGAATCTAAAAGACATTGACTTCTGGAATATTCATTTATTCATTCATGCAACAAATCTTTAAGTGTTTTGTCAGTCATCTTTCCATTTTAGTGACAAAATACTTTAAAAAACTCACTTCATGAAGTTTATGATGAAGCCTAGCTGTTCAGCTTGTAGAAGCCAGGAAACAAAAAGAAAAAAGATCGAGATGCCAACATCTAGTTCAAGAGAGTGCCCAAACATCCTAACTTCTGCTGATGACTGAGCCACTAACTTTGAGGAACAGTCAAGCTTGAAACCATGTCTGAAATTCTAGTAATATGTTCCTCTTGAGTTGGATGTTGGTCACATAGGTGGTATTTTGTTGTTGTTAACTCATCTAGTAGTACACTCACCATTTGTATTTTCATTTGTATATATAACACATCAATTACATATTTAAAATGTGAGGAAAAATATCCAAACCTAATAAGTATTGAGTGTGTGTAACTCACTTTTCTAGACCTATGGGTGTAATCGGTGAACAAACAAAAATTTCTGACATTCTAGGGTCAGAAAATAACTCAATGTATAAAATACATAATTCTGGATTCTTGGGAGACATAAGGTTAAAACTCCAGAAGATGACATGAAAAAGGAGTCTTTTACTTTGTAGTTGGCCCTGTATAGCCTTAGACCTTACATAGTCATCCTCTGGTCCTCCTTCCTAAACAAGGTTTCAGATGTTTCAAACAGAAGCAGCATCCTTCAAGGAGCATGAGTTACACTTTGGAGGTAGAGTTTTCTCCACTTTGAAGTGCCAGAGAAGGTTATCCCTTTCCAATGCTGCTGTTTTACTTTGTAAATCGTTTTTTCAAAGTTTCTTTTACTTGCAAAATTGGTCTACCCTTTCTAGAGTCTTTGATCATTAGTTCTTATAAGGTTCATGTGTATAACTTGTAGTTCATGACTACAATTAGATTCACAAATGAGAGTTGTATCTGCAGTTTTAAAAGTCTTCCCACCGTGAATCTGAAATGATGTAAAACAAAGTTGCAATAGTGTTTATTTATGGTGTTACCTCTAAAATAAAGGTGGAAGTGCAGAACCGAATACTTCCCGGCAATGAAGACTCTGGGCCGCCCTGAGCATCCCCAGCTCAGTCACATCATCATCATGGTAATGTCATGAATGGGGAACTTTGCTCTATTGCTAAGTTTTCAGAAGTATTCTCCATTCTCTGATGATTACATAGCCTTGGGATCTGTTGGTCTTCATTAATCCCAGAAGCCATTTAATGAAAGCTCTTGCCTTCTTTAGAGTGATTCATTGTCCAGTGAACATGCACAGGATGCCTGGGTCTCAGTGAAACAGCAGCAACACGTGCACAGCCTTGAGTGACTTCCTCAGAGGATTAATGATAACCAAGCTAGATGGGATAAAAGTTTTAGACCTGTCTGAACTAATACCAGGTGACAGGAATGCTAAAAATAAAACAGCGCTCACTCTCTAGGCAGATTCCATAGTACAGTTTTTCTCTTTCAGTGTTGACGTGGAAGAATCATGGAATCATACTCACACGCACAGCATTTGTTAGTTGGAAATTATGTAACCTTGATCATAAATGTACTTTTACCTCTCTAAGCCAATGTAAGATGAATCTCATTTATGAACTGTAAAATTCACCAGACTGTCCTTATCACTGGCAATTTAGCACAAGTATTTTTTGTACTTCAGCACATGTCAAAATTGCTGGGAGTGCTTGCAACACCAGAGTGCTGTCCACACTGTCAGTTTCCCTTCTGTGAGCTGGGGAACCAGGCATTTGTGTTCCTAACAGAATCTGGAGGAAGTGGAATTTGTTGGTGTTGCTTCAGCACCTGGGCACAGTGCAGAACGACTGGTCTACCAGATGCCTCATGGCTGTCCCACTCTGTCAGAGAAGTGCATCTTCTCTCACTGTAAGAATGTATCATTATATTTATTCTTTTCCTCCTTTATTCAGTTTCTGACTTTTTGTAAGTGCCCAGAATAGTCCCAAAGGAATTGTTCATAATCAGCTTCCTGTGAAGCACAGCTAGACAAATAACACTCTAACCACAGCAGATGTATAATTAGAATCCCAATTGATTTGTGTTCATGCTTTGCTTGTGAGTAGTATTATTTATAAAACTTGGAATTGGACTGTCTTTATGGAGACATTTCTGCAATTCAGTTCTACACTAAGTGATTTTTCTTTGGATTTGAAATTGACAGAGCTAACAACTGAGCACTGAATTGAATTCCTGCAGTTTGTCTGATGGAAGTATTCACAGCATATGTGCTAGTCTGGCTGCTGTTTCAGTCATCCTCATATGTGTCACAAGTGTATACAAAAATACAGAAACACGTGGATGAATAGTTAATGTCATCTATTCATATCTGTATGTATATGAATAATTAAATTTCTTTGAACATGTGTAAATATATCAAAGAAGTAATCTTAAGTATTTCTGGGCCATCACTCTAAGTGGGATGCTTGGAATATAAATTTAGAATCTTTATATTTTGTGGGTAGAACTGTTTTAAAAACAAATTTACTATAATTATGGTTTCTAACACAATGTTTGCAAATTCCTATGAGGATAAGCTTTTCACTAAGGAAGACAAGGGCCATAAGCTGCTTTCTTATTAAATCTTGAAAACAAGTATTCTAAACACATAATTATATAGAGCAGCTATGGACATCAATTATGTGCATTCATTTCACTCTAATATTAATGTTTGCTCTCTCTTTCAAGAGGTGATCAAATCCTAAACAAGTGGTTTTACTGAATGGTCTTCTCCTTCAGTGTGGGGACCAGTGGAACAACAGAGTGTCTCCTGTGTGCCCTGTGTAGTAGATCTTGGAACACAATAAGGGAGGCCTGAGGAAATGTGATATGCAGGAACAAATTCTATGACCATGGTAGATCTCTGAATGAACCTCTAAAATACTCTTGAAATATTTGCTGTTTTTTCTTGATTATTAAAGTATTTTGACAAAAGAAGGGAGTGATTTCTGATGGGTTACTTGCCTGCATTCTTTTAAACTATACTGGAATTATGTCAATAAGTCCAGCATCTCTCAATTTTTCCAAGCATTTTTATACACAGCCCAAACCATCCTCGGGTTACATTATAGCAGTGTATCAGGTACTCCCGGTAGAACTTGTGATTTTAGACTCATTCAGTATTGTTGAGAGTCTCTGTTTACCAAAAAGAGAGAAGATCCAAAAGATGGGTGCCGTTATCCAAAGTGAGGCCTGTCATCTCATGAAGGAGCAAGGGCATGCATGCATGGCAAGACAGACTCAAAGGGATTTTTCCATCAAACACTGAATCCTTTCAGGAAACAGAGATAAAAGACTACAAATTATATTATGTCTGTACTTTGGGATAAATCTTAGAGGGGACTAGTTTCAGCAAAATAAAAATTCTAACACGGCCTGGAAGTTATAAACCACTGGGTAGATCATTGTTAACTAACCAAGGGGAGAGTACTCTGTAATTCTCATGTAGGTGGGGTTCAGTGACAGCACTATAGTTAGAAGAAAAAAAAAGAGCTAAGGGGCTGGCTTTGAAGCTATGTTTACTAAATCAATGCACTAGATTTTTCTTAGGAAATACCAGCAACATTTAAAAGGTACCTTCACTGATTATATGTTATTGGGAATCTGAGCATTTCCTTGAGTTGCTAACGCTGTTGAACGGTGACCAACATATTTTAATGACACCATAGTGGTAAACTGTTTGATAAGGAATAAATTATTTTTCTATCTTCTCAGGAACATTTTTCCTTTTTAGTATGGCATCACTGACAACCACTTCTCTTTAATTGCATCCGGCTATATCTAGTAATGCTCCGATTTATTTCCCTCTCATGTTTTTACAGTTTTCATCCAACAACTCCCAATCAGTGATTCCTTTGAGTATTAAGTGTATTTTAACAAACACTGTTTATGAATTCCTTAGGATTCTCAGAAAATAAACGCTACTTGAAAGCACATAAGAGTCTTATCACATGCAGAGGAGAGCTGGTGATCTTCAAAGTTGGCTTTGATCAGATTGCCTTTTAAAGATGTTTATGCTCAGTACTGGATTTCAAGAACCATATGCAGGATTATATTCACTTTTTTGGTGGGGGGGGTCTTTTTGAGACAGGGTCTCCCTGTAGCCCCAGCTGTCCTGGAACTCACTATATAGACCAGGCTGGCCTTGAACTCACAGAGATCTGCCTGCCTTTGCCTCCCAAGTGCTGGGATGAAAGGCATACACCACCATGCCTGGCTTGTATTCACTTTTTGACACGACCTTAAAGAATCCAAGTTCAATGACAATTCTGTCATCTATGTGCCTGGTCTTGCAGTGATGACAACTGTGAGTGTAGCATAGCCTCCCTAGATAGAAATCACTGTGTATGCACAGGAAACAGGCAGGACAGCAGAGCTGGAGGAACTTTGGAGAGGTCTAGGTTTGCCTTGATTCTGCAGATGTGCTTTGGACTGGTAGTTCTTAGGACAATAAAGCTTTACAGTACTCTTGTACTTCCCTTTTTCTTGCAAAGTAAATGTTGAACAGAGTTCAAAAAAGAGTAGCTTTAAGTTGTTTGCTGTCATAAAACTCACATTAATTATTTTAACCCAGAAATAGGATTCTTATTAGGTTTCATGTTGCAAAAGAGTTTCTAGTAGTGACAAACTTCAGACCTCCTGTACCACTAAATATAATTTCTGTCTGGTCTCAGTTGAAATTACTGGTGATTACTGTATTCCTGATCCATCAGTATGTGTCTCTATGCTATATATCACTTTTTCCACGAAGAGTTTCCTTTCTACCCTGAATCCTAGTGGGTCTCCCTCCATTGATTGTGAGCAAGTGAATATATAGTTATAATGTAGCTGAGGATTGTTCGGGTTGGGTATAAAATGTATTTGTTTACGTATATAATAAGATATATAATGGCATCTTACTAGCCACTCTCTTTATTATCTTTATTATTACTAAACTATCATACATATTGAATTTTCTACATTTGTTGTTTATCTCTTCCCACTCTCCTCCAAGCACCCAGAACAGTGTCTGGCTCACAAGAGGCATTCAGTGAACTTTTGATAAGTGAATAGGTGAAATTGGTAGGGTTTCCAGTTCCCCTGAGATTCAAGCCTGAAACTCATGTCCACTAACTCCCACGTCTACACCTGAAAGGGTTATATTGGCTTCGTAACCATCCAAAATAAAGACCGTTCTTTTTCCCATTAAGTGCAAAATTAAATGTATTACTCTTATTTTTGTTTTGGTCTCACTGTCTTGCCTATGGCCCAGGCCTGTAGGTCAGGTAGTTCAACTCACAGAAATTTACCTGCCTCTGCCTCTGAAGTACTGGGATTATAGGCGTGAGCCAACATGCCTGGAAAACATTATGATTTCTTTTTATTAGATAAATGATAAGCATGAAGAATGAAGGTGGGGACCATGCAAAAATGCTAAATCCCTTTCCATCATGGTGGAACATTAAGCGCTAACTGAATAAAATTTTAAAAAAATCAAGCGGTAACAGCTTAAGCACATTACTGAATGATTTGTAGGTAAAATGCCAAAAGAAACAACTAGAGGAGGTGGAAATTATTGCCTTTTGAGAGCAAGAGCTAGACATTGGGTCAGGTAAGAGACTGAGGTTATTAAGCTAGTTTCTTGGAAAATTAATGTGTATACTTGGATAAAAGTAAAAATAGTGAAATATCATATTAGCTACCAAGAGTGTTATAGTTCTTGACTTAAAGCTAGCACGATATTTATTACTACAAAATGAAGCAATGCATAGAACATTTATTTCTTTTTGTTTTGAATGTGATTGAACACACCCAACACATTCTACAATTCTTACTTAATAACACTATTTTAGATGGTTACAGAGCCAATACAGCCCTTTTGGGGTATAGACACAGGAGTGACTAGAATATCAGTCTTGAAACTCAGGAGACTGGGAAGTCCAATATTAAACAAATATTAAACCTATTCATTTATCAATCATTCATCTGTGAAACTATGCCCCTGGATGTTTGATAGCCTTGTATTTTTTATCACAAAAGTTCTTATAATAGTTATTAAGAATTGCACAGTCTGTATCTCTAAGTTTGCTGATTTATGGGAAGAGTCAATTACCAGTAACTTAATTCCATACTTTTGGGGAGCTGAAATAAATTCTTATACTTGTTTTCTGAAGTTCAGGTGAAGATTTTACCTTCTCTTCACTGATTCATATGCTGATTTGATTTTCTTATAACTTTTCCCTTAATGATCCACCTTCATTCTTCATGCTTATCATTTATCTAATAAAAAGAAATCATAATGTTTTCCAGGCATGTCGGCTCACACCTATAATCCCAGTACTTCAGAGGCAGAGGCAGGTAAATTTCTGTGAGTTGAAGAACTACCTGACCTACAGGCCTGGGCTATAGGCAAGACAGTGAGACCAAAACAAAAATAAATCATAATTTTGATTGATCATTATTCCATGAATATATGACCGTGTAAGAACTAGGCATAACTGACCCATGTAATATAACTACAGGTCCATACCTATGATTTTTGCCTTGGTATGTCCTTCCTTCTTCCTTCCTTCCTTCCTTCCTTCCTTCCTTCCTTCCTTCCTTCCTTCCTTCCTTCCTTCCTTCCTTCTTCCCTTATCTCATTCATTTTCTTTCTTTCTTTTCTGTCTTTTTTTTGTCTTCCTTTCTATCTTCCTTTTCTCTTTTCTTGTTGACCTGTAAGTCACTATGTAGTCCAGACTGGCCTCAAAGTCATGCCAGTTCCCTGTCTCAACCTTCCCAGTGCAGGCATGAGCCATTGTACTTGGCTGGTTTAATCTTTTTGTCTATTACTTTTCTACCTACTTGCCTCTAATGACTTTCAACTGTCCATTTAAAAAAAATTATTTTATGTGTATGCATGTATTGCCTGCATGTAGGTAAGTGCACCTGTGTCATGCAATGTCTGTGGAGGTCAGAAGAGGCTGTCGGATCCCCTGGGAATGGAGTTACAGACAGTTGTTAGCTGCCATGTGGATGCTGGGATTCGAACCCAGGTCTTCTGCAAGAACAACCAGTGTTCTTAACCACTGAGACATCTCTCCAGCCCCCAAACTCTCCATTTTTTAATGTAATGTTCACATGTTAAAACATATTGGTTGTTCCTCATCAGATTTATCTCAGAACCTTCTTGCTAGGTGTTCTTTAGCTGCTCTCTAGCTGTCAGCTTCAGAACCTCCTAAACCATCCTTTTGGGCATGTATATTGTTTGCTACATTATATTATGTCTTTGTTTTATATGGAATATTTTGTTTGTTTGTTTTATAAAATGTCTTCTTACATAATTCAGGCTGGCATGGAACTCACTCTATAGTCCAGACTGGCCTCAAACTAACCATCCTCCTGCCTCAGTCCCTGAGTACTAGCATCACAGGCCTATGCTATATACTAATGTAAAAATCTCTTAATGTCTGACATCATGTGTTATATTTCACTCACTTTACAGTATCTTATTACCAGATATGAATTGTACAACATAAGATGACTTCACTGTGATGATTTTAAGGATGAATACAATGTGTTTGTTCATATTTGCACCCACTTACTCTTTTAGGCCTCCTTGCCCATTATTCCCTTCTTCCCTAATAGTTCATTTTCTTTGCCTTTTTAAATATTCTTTCCTTCTGAGATTCCACATGAGAAAAAAAGGGTGATATTTATCTGAGTCTGCCTTGTTTCACTTAGCATGGTAATCTCCATATCCCTATAAATCACAAGGCTTTGTTATTCTTTAAGGCTGACTAATACTTCACAAGGCACATATGTAGTCTTTTTCTTGTTTTTACAATATATATATTTATTGAATTTTTGTGCATTTCATACATTTTAATCATATTTAGACCCTCCCCCATCTGCACTCCCCTAAAGTCACCGCCACCAGATTTCATGCTTTCTTTCATGTATGACCATACCTTAAACATTTTTCTTTGAGATTAGGATTATTTGGGTTATTCAGAGTCATTATTGCATCCATTTGAATTTTAGGTCTTTTTTTTTTTTCCTACTTCTGTAAAGAATGCCATTGGAATTTTGGTGTGGATATGTTTGAACCTATAGATTATTCTCAATAATTTGGCCACTTTTACAATATTAATTATGTTGATTAATGTGCATAGGAGGTCTTTCCAGGTTCTAGTATCTTCAGTTTCTATAGTGTTTTCAAAGTTTTCATTGGAGCGATTTTTGCCTCCTTGGCTAAGCTTATTCCTAGACATTTTACCATCTAAAGTTCTTGTAAATGAAATTCCCCCTGATTTCTTTCTTAGGAGTACTTTTTATTGGTATATAGAAAAGTTACGGGTTTTTGTGCATTGATATTGTATTTGGCTATTTTACTGGAAGTATTTATCAAATCTCAGAGTGCTAGATTAAATACTTTTAGAGGGCAGTATTTAGGGTCTTTTAAATACTGTATTACATAATCTCCAAATATGAAAAATTTGGCTCCTAACTTTCCTATTTGTATCCTTTTATTTACTTCTTTTGCCTTTCTAGTTAATACTTCAAGAAACATTGCACTAGAGTGGAGAGAGTGCACGCCCCTGTCTCATTTCTGACTTTTGAGTAATTCTTTCAAGTTTCCCCCATTTAGTGTAATGTTGGTTACAGGTTTAGCATATACAGCCTTTGTTATGTGGGGATATGTTACTTGAGTTCCTTCATTCTTTGTGGCAACTACTGGGAAGAGATACTGAAACTTATCGAAAACCTCTGTATCTATTAAGATGATCACATGACTTCTGAGCCTGGGTCTATGTGTGCACTGTAAGCAACCTGAAACATCTTTGCATTCCTACATGAAATAACTTGATCATGTATATGGTCTTTAAACATTTTTAGCTGAATATTTGTGATGCTTATATGATATAATTTGATGCTACTTAAATCCTCTCCCCTCTTTGCAGCTCCCTGCTCCCCTGCCCAATTTAATGTACTCTATTATGTATATATACATACATATATTTAATATATTATATGATTTTGATAGTCTTCAGAAAATGATTTTGGTGATCTTTCCCTCTTATTTTATGGATTATTTTGAAGATCACTGCTGTTTGCTCTTTCAAGAACTGGTAGAATTCAGAATGGAATCCATCAGATCACCTTAGTTTGTTAAGACAATCTTTAATACTTACTTAATCTTATCACTTGTTACAGATCTGTTGCAGTTGTTTATATTCTCTTAATTTAATTTTCATAGGTCATATGTGTCTATGCCTCTATCCATTCCTTAGAGGTTTTCTTGCCTTTGGGGATATGATTTTAAACCATTCTCTAATGGACCTCTAGATTTAATTAGTGTATGTTTAATACTATTTTTCGCCTTTCATTTTATTATTTTGGATATTCTTTCTCATGCTTTTGTTAATCTGGCTAAATGTTTCTTGATCTTTTGTATCTTTTCAGGGAAACATGTCTGTGGTTTATTACTTTTTATTGTTCTTTTAATTATATTTCATAAAGTTCTGACATCCTTATTATACATTTCTGTCTATTGATACTGTTTGGCTTACCTTTGTTTTGCTCTAGTACTGTGAGAAGCATCATTAAGTTATTTAGATCTTGCTTTTTAATGTAAGCATTCAGAGCTATGGATTTTATTAGAATTGCTTATGATGTACCATAAAGGATCTAATAAGTTGTGCTTTCATTTCATTTTATACTGGGAGTTTATATTGTTAAATTTTTATTTCATTTTTAATTAAGTGTATTATGTGTGTTTGTGTGTGGATATGTACATATGAGTACAGCTGCCCATGTAGGCCAGAAGAGTTAGATTCCCTGGAGCTGGAGTTACAGGTGGTTATGAGCTGCCTAATACAGATGCTTGGCAAGAGCAGTACTTGCTTTTAACCAGTGAGCCATCTCTCCAATCTGGGAAATTTCTTAATTTCTTCCCTGATTTCTCAAAGTACTTACTAATAATTCAATAATGTATTGCTCATTCCCCATATATTTATAGTTTCTGTAGTATACCTTGCTATTTGTTTTTAGTTTTAAGCCAGTATAATATGATAAGATACAAGAACTCATTTTAATTTTCTCACAGACAATAGCTGTTGAGTCTTGTTTTTTAAACCAATCACCTCATCTATGTAACTCAATTGGAGAGTTAAGACCACACATTTTTTGTGGAGTTTGCTGACTCCTGTGATTTTGTTAGTTAATTTTCTAGATGTTTTCTCCTATTAATATTAGGACCCTCCTCATTTACTGAGGTGCAAATGATTGATTCTTGCCAAGTTCTCCTTGTTTATTCTATTCCTCTCATTAAGATTATTTCTGTGTTCTGATGATTTAAAGTTTCTTCCTGGTCTCTGTGTAGGAGTCATTTGATAGCTTTTTTTATGTTGGCTTCATCATGAATTGCTTTATATTTGGCTTCCTTTGAGATACGTTTATTTATTCATTAATTTTAAAAGACGACTTTGTTGAATGTAATAATCTTGGTTGATAATTATTTCTACCTTAGTAATTATTTACTTTCAGGACTGAAAATATATTATTCCTGGCTTTAGAATTCTTGCTCAAATGTCTGATGTTTTCTGATGGTTTTATTTGTCTTAATTATATGTATGGGTATTTTGCCTGTGTGTATGTAATTGCAATGCACACAGAGGCCAGAAGAGGCTGTCGAATCTTCTAGAACTAGAGTTACAGATAGTTGTTAGCTGACATATGGGTGTTGGAAACTGAACCTGTGTCCCCTGGAGGAGCAACCAGTGCTTTAAACCAATGAGCCATCTCTCCAGAACCCATGGGCTTACTTTGGTAAATAACTTAGATGGGGGTAAATTCGCCCCATCCACTGGCATGTCATTCATCTAGTGTTATAATTATGCAGTTCTTGTTTAGGCAACCATATTGCAGAGACTTCATGTGCACAGCTTCCATATCATGTTGAGAAGATATTATCTCTCAGAGGCATCCAGGTCCTCTGGCCCTGACAATCTATCCCATTCCCTTCCCATGATGTGTTCCCTGAGCCTTAGGTGTAAGGGTTGCATTGTAGATGTATCAACTGAGGTTGAACACCCCATTGTCACTTACTGTCTGCATTTTGACCAGTAATGGACTTCTGTAATAGTCTATAATAGTCTGTCATAATTAGATAGCTGTGGGAAAAAAGAAGTTTCTTTAATGAAAGAGAGAGCTACACTTATCTGTAGATATAAGGACAGGCATTTAGAATATTATTAGAAATTATACTGGTTTAAGAAAATGGTAGTAATAGGTTCCTATCTGGGGTCTATGACACCTCTAGTCATGGGAATTTGGCTAGGCTTTCAATACCAGGCATTATTTCCTCCCTATTGAACTGGCCTTAGATCCAATTAGACAGCTACTGGTTATGCCCAATATAAAAGTTCCACTATTGCATTATTGGGGATATCTTTTACAGTCTTAGTATCATTCATTCTTTTGTAGTTTTGACTCTAACTATAATCTATAATGGGAAATTTCATGTCTGTCCTTCTTTTCCTAGATTTAGGAAATTTTCTACTATAATTTTATTGAGTAGATTTTCTATACTTTAGTTTACTCTTAGCTCTTTTTCTACCCCATGAATTATTAGATTCCGTCCCTTGGTCATACCTCAGAGTACTTAGATGTTGTGGCCTTGTTTGTGGTTTGTGTTTCATTTACTGATATCTGAATATAACATTTCCTCATCCTCCTCTTCCATCCTGATACTCATTCAGCTCCTTCATCTTGTCTGTTTATGATGCTTTCTACTTGCTAGTGGCAGACAGGCTCCTGACAGACAGGTGACTCCAGAGCTGTGCTGCTGACTGACCTCAGCTCCAGGCTGTCAGACTGCAATTACCCTTACCTGTTGGGTCAGCCACCTGCTAAGAAGGGTAGGGTTCCAAATACTGTACACCAGCACTTAAGCGAAGTCTCCTGTCCCCTGATGTGTTTGGCTTCACAACATCTAGACCACTCTGTCTACAAGACTGCCCCCCACATTGAATCTGAGGCTAATGAGAACGATGTGCTGATGCTGTGGGTAGTCTTTTTCACTAAGGCCACCAGGCTTACGTTTGGGTAAGGAGTCTGCCTCCTGTCTGCCTCCCTTCTTCTCACTGCTGAGATTTTGTGCGATTTGCTCCTTTTTTCCATCTCACCTTCTGCTTCTTTGTACTTTTCAGCTGTTCTATCACACACTTCGTGGTCTCCAATGTTCTTTTAATACGTTTCTTTTTGCAATAGTCTATACTTTGTTATCCTGACTTCTCATTCCCTACCTCATTTTTTTGTTTGTGTGTCTGGTTTTTGAGATACTGTGTAGCCCTGGCTGGCCTGGAGCTCCCTATGTAGACCAGGATGTCCTCAGATTCACAGAGATCTGCCTGCCTCTGCCTCCTGAGTGCTAGGACTAAAAGTGTGGGCCACTAGACCTAGTCTTACCTCACAGTTTTTTTTGGGAGGGAAGGTGGAATTTTTGCAAAGTTCATACCATACATCTTGATCATATTTAGACCATACCTCCTTAGTTTGCACTCTCCCACAGCCCCCACAAAATTTCATGCATCCTATTATATATGTGAAGGCCTATCAAGCTGAGTTTGTGTTCCCAAATGTCCCTAGGTGTGAGACCATTTTCTGGAGCCTGGTCAATTTATCTAGTATCACCCCCTTAAAGAAGACCAACTCTTCTTCTTCACATTTATCAGTTGCCACTAGTTCCTCAGCTAAGACTGGGACTCCTTATCAATTTCCCCACTTCTATGCTGACTTTTGTCTAGTTTGAGCTTGCACGGGTTTTGTGCATGTTGTCACCATCGTAAGTTCAAATGAGCAAGTTCTCAGGTACCTGAAAATCTGTTTCCCTGTGGTCTTCCACCACCCCTAGCTCTTACAGTCTTTCCATCCCCTCTTCCACAATGATCCTTGATCCCTAGGAGAAGTTAGATATAGGTATCCTACTAGGAACAAGCATTCTGCTGTCTCTTATTCTTGGCCAACTGTGGATCTCTGGGTTAATCACCATCTGTTGCATGAGGATGCGCAGTGGTGAGAGTTGAGAGATGCATTAACATTTTTTTCTACCCCTTGTTCTGCCATGTTCCCTGAGCCTTAGGTGTAGAGGTTCCATTGTAGATATGTTACTTAGGGCTGGGCATATCACAGACATTTATTCTCTGTATTTGACCGGTTATGGAACTCCTTTTAATCATCTCCATCTGTTGATGAGTAGTGAAAGGTGCACTTCTCTACAAATATAAGGATACATATTTAGAATACAGTAAGAAATCACATTTTTCTAGGGATATGACAAAAGTAAGTTTTTCTCTAGGATCTATGACCCCTCTGGCCATGTGTATTTTGCTCTATTTACAGTGCCACACATGAGTTCCTTCCCACTGAGTGGCTCTTAAGTCCGCTTAGACACTTTTATCTTTGATTACCCTGAAGATAAAAGTGATACTACTATACCAATAAAATCTCAATCAAAAGCCCCATGACATTCTGCACAGTAATAGGAAAATGCATCCTAAAATATATATGGAATCACCAAAAGACACCAGATAGCCAAAGCAATCCTGAGCACAAAGAGCAATGCTGGGGAGATCACCATACCAGATCTCAAACTATACTG
>NW_008341879.1:2491537-2516281 GCF_000622305.1 Nannospalax galili | reverse complement strand
GGCTAGCCAAAGAAATCTTGGGTAAAAAGAGCAATGCTGGGGAGATCACCATACCAGATCTCTGATTATATTACAGAGCTATAGTCATAAAAACAGCATGGTACTGGCACAAAAACAGTCATGTAGATCAATGGAACAAAATAGAAACCCAAACATGAGTATACGCAATTTCAGCCACCTGATAATTGACAAAGTGCCAAGAACATACACCAGAGGAATGATAGCATCTTCAACACATGGTATTGGAAAATCTGGATCTCCATGTGTAGGAGAATGAAATTGGACTCATAGCCTATCACCCTGTACAAAAGTCAAATACCTCAGTGTGAAACCTAAAATGTTGAAACTATTAGAATACATAGTACTCTACAAGATACAAGTATAGAATAGGACTTTCCAAATCAGACCTGTCACTCATGTAGAGAAGAAGAGACATCAGTCACTCATGTAGATAATAAGAGACTCTGGATAGGACTCTTGTATTAAACCTCTGCCACCCAGGGCTCAGTGACCAAGGCAGAAGAGGGGAGGGAGAAAAACTGTACAAGTCAGAGGTGGAAGATGACCACAAGAAACAGAGTTCTAGGCTTCTAGAAATGATCTTATATGAACTTACACCAGACAAAAACCCAGCATAGAAGAGGGGAAATAGGTAAGAAGCCCTCACCTTAGCTGAGGAACTATTATCAACTGATCACTGCTGGGTGAGGAAAATTGGTCTTCTTTAAGGGAGTGACTCTACATAGGTCAAGAGGCTCCAGTGGATGGACTCATTGAGGGACATGTGGAGGGACAAACTTAACTCCATAGGCTTTGAGGGCTTTGGGGGGCCGCATAAAAGGGAAGGGATCTAAAAACAATCAAGGTGTATTGTATGAAGTGCACAAAAATTCAATTAAAACATTTTTTAATAATTAAGGTCAACAATTGACAAATAGGACCTCATTAAATTAAAAGGCTTCTGTACAGCAAACAAAACAACCAATCAAGTGAAGAGGAAGCCCACAGAGAGGGAGAAAATCTTTACCAGCTACACATCTGAAAGAGGATCAATATCCAGAAGACACAAAGAACTCAAAAAACAAAGAATTAAGAAAACAAATGACCCAATTAAAAAAAAGGACTATGAGCTGGGCATGGCGGCATACATCTTTAATCCCAGCATTTTGTAGGCTGAGACAGGTAGGCAGTCTCTGTTAGGCCAGTCTGGTCTATACAGTGAGTCCAGTCCAGCTGGGGCTACAGGGTGACCCTGTCTCAAAAAAGACCAACAGAAAAGTTGGAGGGGGCTATCTATGGATCTCATGGAGAGCTCTCTAAAGAAGAAATAACAATGGGTAAGAACCCTTTAAAAAGTGTTCAACATCCTTAGTAATTAGGGAAATATGAAAATCAAAACTACTTTAAGATTTCATCTTACTCCAGTTAGAATGGCTAAGATTAAAAATAAATGACACCAAATGCCAGGGAAGATTCAGGGAAAGGAGACTCCTCATTCATTCTTGGTGGGATTGCAAATTGGAGCAACCACTGTGGAAATCAGTGTGGACTCTTAGAAAAACAAAAATAAATCTAAAAATAAGTGTACCTCACAGTTTTAATATTCCATCTTATACCAGATGTGTCCCGTTTTTGTTTGTTTCTATTCTTCACTATAGATCCTCTGACTGGAAAGAGATAGAATATCCACACAGCCTTGATTTGCATTTCCTTGATGGATAATAATGCTGAACATTTATAAATGTATTTATTGGTCATTTC
Organism: Nannospalax galili; assembly: GCF_000622305.1. Classification (NCBI taxonomy): domain Eukaryota; kingdom Metazoa; phylum Chordata; class Mammalia; order Rodentia; family Spalacidae; genus Nannospalax; species Nannospalax galili. The sequence continues at coordinate 2,514,520 of NW_008341879.1, read as the reverse complement.
TGCTGCCTTTTTTAAAAGAATCTGCATATTCCATTTTCTTGTTTATTAATTTGATTACTTATTCATTTAGTCTTTAACATTTTTAATTTTGACATATTTTGGATATTAATATGTCTTGTCAGATAAGTAGCTGTAGTGTTTTTCTCACATTATATAGGCAGTGTCTTCAATGGTAATTGCTTCCTATGCTGTGTAGCTTTTGAATTTGATGCAGTAAACATGAGCTTATTGTCTATTACATTTCCTCAGTTTCTGACATCATTTCCACAATACCATTGCCTGTGTCTATATAATAAAAAGTTTTTAATCTTTTCTAACATGTTCAAAGATTCAGGTATTACATTATGATCTTTACTGATTCTCAATTCGTGTTTGCATAGGGTGAGAGAGGTGGGGATCTAGTTTTACTTTCTACACATGTATATCCAGTTTGTTTGTTTTTTTCCGTAGACACTGCCCTTTATACCATGTGCATTTTGGGCACTGCTGTTGAAAATCAGATGCCTGAAGCTGTATGGCTTTTTTTTCTTGGTCTTCTACTGTATTCCATTGGTCAGTTTTTTTCTGTTTTATTGGCTTGAACACTCTAAAGGCATCTGCTAAGTTAATTTGATGGATAGTATAGTTTACCTAAGAAGTTTCTCCTCTAATATTTTTGCTTGAATGACCCTTTAGCAATATGTAGCATCCTTCTTAGTCTCTTCTAATTTTGTCTTAAAGACTGTGATTAGGCATTATTATAGGCGCTATTTAAAAAGAAAAACATATTGCTGCCTACAAAGCACGCACCTCACCATTAACTGACTGAAATGAAGTCATAAACTGACTGAAAAATGAAGGCTCAGGAAAACATTGCTAAATATAATAATCCAAGCAGGCACAATCTCCTGCTCCATGAAATACATGGTTTTAAGATCCTCTGGGCTTTAGTTTCTGTTCAGAAATCTGTTATTATTCTGACAGGGTTAACTCCATACATGAGTTGGAACTTCTGGTAAACTCCTTGCCAAACACTTGTGGCATGTCTACCCTAATATGATTTAGAAAGGTTCTTTTGTGATAATGTCTGATTGATACCTGGTTGTCCATATTTTTCCTCAAGATTTGGTAAATTTTCTGCTGTTACTTCTTTGAAGAGGTTTCCTATGCCTTTCTCTGAAACTTGGTGCTTTCACTTGTGTAAAATGTGTAGGTTGGGTCTTTTGCCATGTTCCAGAGAGTTTGTACATTCTGTGCATAATTCATAGTTGCTACTTCATTACTGACTGGAGGTTCTAATTCATGAGTCTGTTTCAATTCCTGAAATTCTCCCTCACACCTTCTCAGGTTTACTAGTGAAATTTCCCAGAGTTCTTCATTTCATTTATTGAGCTTTTCATCTCTAAGATTTCTATTTTATTTTTAGTTTTTAAATATGTATGTCTTAGATGAACTTCCTATTCATATCCTGCATCAGCAGTTAATAGCACCAACTGTTCTTTCAGAGGACCCAGGTTTGATTCCCAGCACCCACATAGTGGCTAACAACCGTCCGTAACTCCAGCTCCAGGAGATCTGATATCTTCTTCTGACCTCCATGGGCACTGCACAACATGGAGCATATGAACTGACACATATGCAGGTAATACACTCATAACACACAATAAAAAATTTTGAAAAAAAACATTCTTTTGAATTTTTATCTGAGATCTACTTCAATATTATTAGAGTTAGTAGTAACTGATCCCGGTTACTACATAAACTGAAATTTTGAGAGACTCGTGTTGCTTTGGTTCGTATGTGTTGATATTCTGTGTTAGTATTTGTATGTCTGTTGGGAAGGATATCTCACACATTCATTTGAGAGTGTTATAGCAAATAGCCTGCTCTTACCCTAGATTGTTGGGAATTGATGAATTTTCCAACTGGATTTTTTAGTTCGGTTGCCCCGTTTAGTCGAGATTAGCACATTTTTATGCAGTACATGGTGTGTCAGGGCCTTGAGCTGTGTTGGGGCCTGGAGTTCATACTTGCTATGCAGGTCACAGAGTGGCATTGTTCTAGCACGTAAGGTATTGTGGACAGCAGAACACACCCCCTATAATTACTCCTCTTAGTTTTCGGCAGTGTATTGCTGAAATCTGGGAGTGGCCTAGCTGTGGTTTCTCAAACCTAACCTCCAATGTTCACAGCCCTCTTGCTTTTCCCTTTGCTGCTGCTATGGGAAGAGACGCCCAGCCTCCCTCACACCAGTGCCTACCTAGAGCTGCACTATTTGCTTGGAGTATTTATCTTCTTTCTACTTCGAGTTAAAGCACTCCTTGACTTTCAGACTGTGATAGGTTTTGTCTAAAGCAAAATATGCTGGCTCTTAGCTGGTCCGGGCGTATATCTCACTGACAAAATAGCTTCACAGTAGACTGTAATTGCCATGCCTAGTCCCAGAACTGTGTAGGAAAGGGAACTCAAAAACAGATGTAACAAATAACAGTGAAGATACAAAAATGTAATAAAAATCAAATATCAACTACAACACCCACAAATCTGACAGCAAAATCAGGAATGGTGGGGACAGAAATAATATAAAGTTAAAAGTTTTAAGAAGTAATAAAGGAAGGAAGAAAAAGCTCATGGAAAAGCATGGAAAGCAAAGTAAGAGTTAAGACGTTCAGAAAGTGAAAAGGGAGCTGGGTGTGGTAGCACATACCTGGAATCCCCTAACTCAAGAGGTGGGGCAGGGGATCAAAGGCCACTCATCTACACATTGAGTGTGGGGTTAGTCTGGACTGCAAGAGAGCTTGTCTCAAATTGGCCCTTCAATACCCCCCCCCAAAAAAAAACCATGGAAGTGGAAAAAACAGAAGAAAATGAAAATTAAAAGTTGTAATAGAAACAAGAGGGAGAGAGAGAGAGAGAGAGAGAGAGAGAGAGAGAGAGAGAGAGATTGATTTTTCATGGTCATCAGGAAGACCCTGCAGGAATATCATGCCAATACTTGGTGAGTGCCAACAAAAAGGAAACGCAAGAAGTTTCTTCTCAAATCAGCTAGCTTGGGTGTGACCTCAAGATGGCTCCCTGCTACAGCACCACACATTTACCTTGAGAATCTCAACTGAGCACTTCTCACGTGTGCCCACACTATGTGGCTCCCAGCCCAGCTAAGTCCAGAGTGCCCTTTTCTTATGCATTTGTGTCTGTACTATTTTCCCACTGTACCTCTTCCTGGTTCCCTTTCTACCACCCCTCCTTTGTGCTGGGCTGCTAAGGGCTGAGAACTGACGGACTCTTTCTTAAGGTTTGTTGCATAATCAGAGTCTGTGAGTCTCAGTAATCTTTCTGTTCAATGTTAAACTTCAATGAGTTCCCTTAGCCATACACCTTGTCAATAAACTGTTTTGTGGCTGTTTAAATTCCGAGTTGCAGAGAAGCTGAAGGTGCAACATGCTTCTAATCAGCCATTCACTTTCTTACTGATTTACTCTTTGATATGGTCGAGGCTTTGTTCTAGTAGAGTCCCTAAAAATAAGGTGAAAGGAGCACATTTTGAAACCCGAGACTGAAAGTATTTCACTTATTCCAACATTCAACTAGAAATTTGAACAAATGTAAAATTGTGTGTTCAAATTTGTTTACCCTTTGGATTTTGAAGATAATAGGTTTTTAATTTTTAACCCCAATTTTGAATTAAGATGTCCAGCAGCATTCTAATTCAAAACCTTTTGTTGGATACTTGATTGGAAACAGGATCTTCTGTCTGAAAACCCTGTTTCTGAGCACTGTAAAATTCTACTTCATTTTATTATCTTCTCCACTGTTTTCTAAGAACTACTGTTATTTAGATATTGTACCATTCATCTTTTCTCTTATGTAATTTCTGTGCTTTTAAATTCTTATTTTCTGAGCTATACTCATTTTACCTGTTATGTTTTCTTTTACAGCTATATTTTGTTTTTAGCTCTTTTGTGCACATTAGTGTTTTTTCTTTATATTATCCTGTCCTCCCCTCATCAATGTGACTGTCCCTTATCTCTCTTAGAATAGAAATGGTGATGGGTCGGCTATTCTATAGTGTTGGTGGTGATCTTTCCTCTCTCCTCACATGCTTTTCCATTGCTTTCTAAATCTTCAAATTGTCCTTGGTTTAAAGGTGTGCTGTGGTGCTTAGCTGTGTGCTGACATTTAAGAATGAACCAATGTGGTTAGCCATGATGGAGCACACCTTTAATCCCAGCCCTGGAGGGGCAGAGGCAGGGGGACCTCTGTGAGATAGAGCCAGCCTGGTCTGCTTAGTGAGTTTTAGGCCAGGAGGCACTACCAGAAACCCTGTCTCTAACAGCACACAGACAAGGAAAGAATGAGCCATAGGAGTTCCATGCACGCAAGTGGAGCTTGCTGCATGCGATCTTCATTGCCAGACCCCAGTATTGCCAGGTCGTTCCCTTCATTCTTCTCAAATGCTTCTTGCTCCGAATGTGAAGTTACAGCTTGTTTGGATTGGGTCTAGTGTTCTAGAAGTTCTTTTGAAGAGAGAGCCAAGGAAGTGGTAATTTGTAAATTTTCAGGCGATACTCCAGTTTTCATTTTGGAAATTATACCCCTAATTAAGCTTTGTGTTACAACTCCAAATTCTCTCTAGATTGCCATTTTCAGGGAATAAATGCTCTGTCTCTAGTAGAATTGAAAAGGGGTATAGCAAGGGGTAGTCATTGTGCTACACAGGATTGGGGGGGTTAAGATCCAATTGTTTGAATTTTAATAATGCAGTATTTAAGGCACATAGAAAGCTATTAAAATGTGACATTCTGTACCCTTGTCCTCACAGCCGATTAGAATTCCCTTTCATTTTCTATTGTTTCTTCCTTCTGCTTTTTCTATTTATTTTCACTGCCTATGTATATACCTGAGCAATACATGGCTTTTACATGTTACTAACCAGGCAAGTTTTTCTCACAGCACTCATGGTCTAGGAGATAACTCAGATATAAAGGGGCAAACTCTTTAACAGAAGACATATGTCAGACAGAAGCTGTAGAAAAACCAGTGTGTTGCCTGAAACTGCCATTAGCATTGCCTTAAGGCGTCAGATCCATACTCCTGCTGTGCCTTGGACCAGTTTGTCAATCCCTGACCTTTCCTAACACTCCAGGTTAGGAGTGTGTTATTGGTCCACTTTGTGTAAAGCTATCCCGTTTCATAGACAAATTAAAAATCATTTTCCATGTCCATTCTATAAGTAACATGTAAGAAAACCAGGCAAACTTCACTCCAGTGGATTATGTATTCAGTATTTACATAACTAGTGACCTGGCAGTGTACCAGTGAAGATGCTCAGTAGATTTGATGTGACACCTTCAAGGATCCATAGAAGACACGGTCAACCACATTTTTGTGCAATACCTTTGGGGCTAGTAGAAGCATGGGGAGGATTTAAGCACGTGCCCATGAACACCTTGTATCTATTCACAGATTTCATAAGATCATATATGTACACATGGCATCAAAGTAAAACTGGAACTGTCTAGGGGAGCAAATGGGACTAATGGCAAGTGGGGGAGGCTGAGAAAGGGAAAGATAGTGGGGGGGTGGGGGATATGTTCCAAGTACCTTATATAAGTGCACGGCCTGACTGGAATAGCCTATTAAAAACAATTTTAATCTAAAAATAAGTACAACTGCTTTTAAACTTTATATATATACAACATATATAATTCAAATCTCTTTACTTTTAATCACAGATGTAATCGTTGTTCATTTGAAAATATAGATAGAGCAATTTCATAGCACAGACATCAAGATTCTGTTCCAGGGCTGGAGAGACAGCTTAGCAGTTAGGAGCACTGGCTGCTCTTGTAGAGGACTCAAGTTCAGTTCCTAGCACTCACATGGTGGCTAACGGCTGTCTGTAACTCCAGTTCCAGGGAATCTGATGGCTTTTTCTAGCTTCCATGGGCACTGCATGCATGTGATGCACTTACATACATGCAAGAAAAATACCCATAAACATAAAATAGAAATAAATAATTTTTTAAAGATTCTATTCCATTCCTATTATTCTTGTAGAATTCTCCAAAGTATGGCCTGTTTAGAGTTTGCTTTCTATTGCCCTAGGGCTTCTTGGACCATGTTCTTTGCATTCACAGTATTTGGATAAACAACATATACCTAAGATCCAGACATAAAATATATGTGATGTAGACTAACATAACTGGCTGAACACACCAATCTTTAAGGATTCCTACATAAATAAAATCAAAGCGTGTGTCTTATTCTCCAGCACGCTTTTGAAAATGTTCATTTAAAATGAGCACTTCAGAAAGAACAAATCTATCTCTTTCTTTCTAATAACAGAATAGAATTAATAAGCAATAATTTATGTAAAAATACCGACACATTGTCTTCCCCATCCCCCCAACCCTCTGATACCACCACACAAAACGGGACAGGGTGCATCTTTGTGCACCAATCAGCTTGCGTATGCATGCAAAATGTGTTTTTCAGTCAGATAGATTGCTAGAGGTAAAACTGTTCAATCAAGGGACATATGAATATTAATGTAATGGAAGACTCCATTGTTTTTCCAAAAAGGCAATGTAAGTCATAACCAAAAATATATAAATGTGTCTGTTCCGTCACCCCCTGTCCCGTATTGAATATTGTCAGTCTTGAAATATTTTGCCAATATGAATAGTACCAACAATGATAATTTTTATTTTAATAAGCATTTCCTTGAGTTTGAGCTTTTTCCAGGCCTGATCTGCCGCTGGCAGGCTGCTTGCAGCCGGCTCGCTCATGGCCTGTTCAACGGATGAAAAGCACATTCCCCGGCATGCATTGCGTCCAGGGCTTAGCCTAGCTCGCCCTCCGTCTAAATTGGTTAGTGTCATCCTGGCTTGCTCCTACCAGAGTTTGAGAACAAAATTCAAGTCTTCCTCCAGACCATTCTTTTTGAAATATCTTTGCTTTGGGGGACTTTATAGTTGAGAAAGACAATCGAAAAAGTCGTTTTGAGGGGCAAAGCTGATGAAGTTTGATTTTTATCTAAAAAAAAAAAAAATCAAAATTTTGTTTCAGGGTTGCTATAGAGCTTACATTTCTCCACATAGGAGCACGCGATAAGATGCTGAGTGGGTAGGAGAAACTGGCGTGCTGATTCCTGTATTCAGAGTTGCAGGCTTGTTTGGGTTTCCAAAGTAACAAAGCACCCGTAGGCATTTCTTGTGCTTCTGGTCTGGTGATGTTAATGAACATTCCTCCCAGATTGCCCAGTTGTGAATTTTCACATTTTGATACCCTCATCCTTATCTCTGTATTAATTTGTGAAGGTCACGTCATAAAAAGTAGCCAGACACTATTTTAAATCAGAAGTCTTTGGACTGCTTCCATATGAAATATTCTATATAATTTCACTTCTATTTAAACATAAGCTTTAAAAGTATTTGAGAGGTTTTAAAAAGGAAATAGAATGGTAGATGTTTAATGCTCGCCATACAGTTACTGTGCTATCCCTGGGATTCTGACAGAGGGTGCCAGGAGACTCAACTGGCAGCTTTAAATATTGAACAATGGGACCAGTGCCAATGTAGCATATGGTTTTATGTGAACAATGAATATTCCATTATATTATGTGTAATGCCAGGGAGGAAATGGATTTGTGAAGACCTGGTACAGCTGAGCCTACATCATAGACAATCCTTTTCATTATTTGTGTCTAAGGTCCGATGATGGATTGAAGGACTAACTGGAGAAAAGTGTAGTAATATAAGGTTGTTAATGAGTTACAACTGTGCCCCCAAAGGCAGCAATTGTTATCATCAATAAATTTTAATGACTTGATAGTGTTTTTAGTGATCTGCATTTTCTCCGATGTGCCAGGATTTTTTTTTTTTACATTAATAGCATAGTGACTTCATCCCTGTCCTGAAGAGATCTCCACTGGCAATCACATTACCCTCTTGTAGTTTCTGATCAGCTGCTAGGAAAGTATCATTCTCCTGTCCAACCCTCAGGCATTCAGTTTTCTTGCATATCTTTGTCATAAACAAATGAAACTAAAGAACACTCACTTAAGAAGGTGTATCAGCAATTATTAGTAGAAATATTATGTTAATTTCAGTTGGCTGTCAGGGACTCATAGTCTGATAATGAGGAAGAAAAAAGTCTATACGTTAGAGATTCTTCAAAATTCCATTGCTTGAATCTGTTTTAAAACACCAGAATTTCAATGCTGTTATTTAGCATCGTTCCTGGTACCTGGCATGGAAGCACATGCCCATCATCCCTGCACTCAGCAGGCTGAAGCATGATGATCTCCAAGTTCCAAGTCAGGCTAGGCTACACAGCAAATTCAAACCCGCCTCAGCTAAGAGCATCCTCTAGCACGCTTCTCAAAATCAAATGTGCATTCGGTCACCTATGGATCTCGTTGAACACAGATTCATATTGAAACGAGTTTTCCTTGCAGCCTAAGTGTCAGTTTTTCTCACCTGCTCCCACATTATGCTGATTTTGCTGGTCCACAACCCACAAATTTGACATGCAAAGCTTTATGTTCTAAATTATGTATTTTCAGCTGTAGATATAAACACTACCAATCCCCTGCACTGATTATTTTACAAGCTCCATCTACTCCAGGCCCTTCCTGGCCTCTTAACTGGATACCAGTTAAATTAGGTTTTTCCAATGGCATAAATGACATTAATATTTTTTCTGATGATTATTTTATTCTTTAAGAGTTTACAAAGAAGCTAGAATTAAATCCGAATTTTAGTAAATGAATAAACATTCAGTATTTTGCTGAATACTGGAGAGTTGGCTCAGCAGTTAAGAGCACTGGCTACTCTTGCAGAGGACCTGAATTTGGCTCCTAGCACTTACATGGCATCTAACAACCATATGTAACTCCATTTCCAGAGGATCCAAGGATCCAATGCCCTCTTCTGACCGGAGGGCATTGTACAACATGGGTGCATTTACACACATGTAGGCAATACACTCATGCACATAAAATAAAAATGATAAAAAAAAATTTTTAAGAGAAAAGAATGGTAGCTTGGAGGGTGAAGAGATGGTTTTGTCTCTGAGCTCCCCAACTGCATTTCAATTCAGAAGAACTTTTGTTAAGACTTCTTTAATTTAAAAAGAAAGACATATAGGTATGTGATATTTGCTTTCTCATTGTTTTTGGTTTGATTTATAAGTTGAAAGATAGTGAAAAGGGAAAGTCAAAGAACTTTAAAAATCACATTTATCTGCATCTTAGCAATTAATTTGAAAGAAAAAAAAAAGGGGAGAAAGTTTAAAAGGCTGAGCATTCCATGGTGTTGCTTGAGTATTTGGCAGGCTCTCCTAAGCTACAAGCTTTTGACTTAGCCCACAAAAGTGAGAGAGGGTAAAAGAAAAGACAAAATGACTGTTTGAACCACTGTTTTGAGAACTTTGAAAAATGAGTTTGTAGCCTGTGTTTCATTCACGGAGTTCTTGGTTCTTTCATGACAAAACAAGCCAGTCACGTTTTTACCTTCAGCAAAAAGAATTTCATCTGCAGAATTTGGGTGGGAAATATGCAAAACTCGTGTATTCTTAAAATTGAGACATATATGGTCTTATCAGAGATATTGCTGGCCTTATCTGTATCTCTGGCTTGAGGACTCTGTCTCTGAGAAACACATTTTACCTTATTCTCTTTTGGAGGAAAGTGATTTTAATAATCTCCCTTTCTTGGAAATGAACTTGATCAAATCTTACTGAATGTGAAATAGCAAAGTCTTTGAAAACTTTGTTTTTTCTGTTGAGTTCCTTATTCTGAAGATAGTTCTCTTACACATCATGTAACCATTAAACTCAGTATGTTCTGAATATGGTGTGATATGTGCACATTATTGAGTACAGATTATCAACCTCATTGAATGCAGTTTGAGCTGTATTTACTTATCATATCGCTTCTAATGTTTTCTCTGTTTTACTTATAAGTATGGTCTCCATTCTCTTTTGTCAGCTTTGGTGTGTCGAAATCTCCATTAACGTTGCTGACAAGTACACACACTCACAGCTGCCAACCAGGTCTTAAGTTCCACAAAAGAACTGCTGGGAAAGTTCCGGCCCTGAGATGGCTGCTGCGATAAAAGGCACCTTTTGTTTGAAACCACTACATCTCTCCTCTGCGTGGTATGCCTTAAAATGTAGCAATACAACCAGTAGAAGTAACTCTAAAAGCAAAAGTAAAAAGAGAAAATTGCTGGATTTGTGGCTTGTAGTAGAGAGTTTCAAAAAGATATCCATATAATCGCAATCATGCTGGTAAACCAGTATGTGTTGCCATGGAGAGATGACCGTAAGAGGAAAAAACGGATAGTGGTGGTGGTGGAGGAGGCATGAAATAAAAAACTCAAATCTCCTTTCATGTAAAAATTATGTAGAATTCAACAATTCAAGAAAGAATCACATGTGCATACATAGTAGCCTTAAATGACTACGTTTTCACATTACTACTGAAATACACTGTTAAAATTGTGTTTTTCACATGCTTTTTTAACGTCTTGAGCTGTCCCTTCCACATTATCCCCATCCGTTCCCCTTATGATGTAGCTCATTTTAGTGCCCATTTTATTTACGAAACCATCACAATTTAAAACTAGCTTGCCCACCAAATATTTTCATTCCGAGCTATCTCAAAATGATCTTCTCTGTTGAGAAAGAAAAGTAAATATAATTGTGCAAGTACTCATTATGCAGTCATTCTAAGTATAATACTGTTACATTAATTTAATATATGCTGTCATTAAAGTATCAGCTGATTCAGGTCCTAGATTATTAAAACCCTGTATCTTGGACTATAATCAATGACACCCTCTAATGTTCATATGAGTGTGCGTGCTGTAGTTTTTCCACTGAACATACCCTTGTCTATAACTTTCCAACACTGCATAATTTATTAATGAACAGTCTGGTTTTAATTGTTACTATAAAACAGGGCTCCTTCTTTTATTCATTCCAATGTTTAACATTAAGCAACACTGTCATTCGATAGAGAATAAATAGGCCCATGTCACCTTGAAATACGCAGAGGATTTATGTTAGTTTCCTGACAACTCACAGCAGTGAACAAACAAATAACAACAACAACAACAAAAAAAAAACTTGCTTCCTTGAAGACAGACAGGTTTCTTGGTAATTTCATCATAAGGTCATCTAATAGAGTCAATATTTCGCTTGACAGACACATGAATCATGAACTTCTCTGAACAATTTCCTGAATTTCCCTGAACATTCACAGCAATGAGTGTCAGATTTTGAAATTTTACAGCAATAAATTAACAAGAAATTAAGTAGTATTAAGTGTGATCCTCACTTTCTAAAACTAAAAGAATGGGGCAAAAATAAGAACACCCAAACTGGGAGAATAAAATAACTTTTTCATAAGACTGCAAACCCAAATGTCTACAGCTTCAAAGTGAAGGTAAATTAGATCAAAGTCTGCCTCTGAGAGGTGGGTAAAATTGTATGATTCCAGCCATGGTGATGGACAGGAAAATCTAAAAGATTATTGAATACTCAGAAATATTTCATGTAGATTTGTTTGTTTTTAGTTGTTTAAAATGATCTTAGGGTATTAATATCTCCATGTACCTAACAAACACAAATGAAAACTCAGAAACAAGAAATAACAGAATAACAACAGCAAGAATACTACCCACCAAGGTGATTTTTCACCGTCAACAACGAAATACCCCGAATATTTAACTATAGTTACCATTCTATACTTTAGATCTCCAGGCATCAAGCTACACAATGCAACTTTCTACACTTTGATCTTGAGCACAGTCTTTCTCCTTCACTGGCAGCCGTTCATTATTTACTCTGTTTCCCTGTAGTTAATTGTTTCTGTATTCCACATCAAGTTTGATCATGCAGTGCTTTTTAAACATTTATTTTTTTAATGTGTATAAGTGTCTGCATACACACATGTATGTGCACCACGTGCACTGCCCACAGAGGTCAGAAGGGAACATCAGCTCACTTGGACCCGGAGTTACAAACAGGAGCTACGGTGGGTGCTGGGAACAGAACAGAGAGTGCATTTAAGCACTGAGCTATCTCTCCGCTCCTTATACAGTGACTTTTATGTTGTTGTTTCAATTTGTTTATGTCTCCCAGGTTCATCCTTGTTGTCGCAAATGATAGTAACTCCTTTACGAAGAGATGAACATTTTATATTACTCAACTCATAATCATTTCATTGTGTGTGTATATATATATAATATGTTATATTTTGCAAAATATTATGTCACAAGCTTTAAATGTATAAAATTTCTCAAAAATAAAGTTCCAAGGAGCCAAATTCACAGTCAACTCTCTCAGGCTGGAGAGCTGTCACGGTCATTAAAGGCTGAGGCTCACACCCCAAAAGACAGATTATACAAAGGAAAAAGCTACCATATGCATAAAGTTATAGACAAAAAACAAACAGCTGAATGAAATTCACAGCGATATCAGATGCAATATGTGAAATAAGCCTAAGTGAACATGATCAATGAAGTGACCGAGGAACTTGAGGTGGGGAAAAAGGATTTTACTAAGCAAATTTTTTAAAAGAATCAGGTAGAATTAACATAAAGAATACAATAATTTTTAAAATAAAACTCAATAGATGAGTATAGCAGATTCAAAATAAGGGAAAGGCTGTCAAATGGGAAAATATTCCTGAGGTTATTACAGAAAGTGTTGTATTAAAAACAAAAAGAAACTAAGAGGAAAATTGTTGATTAAAATGAATGAAACTAAACAGAGACATTCTCTGTGTCTTGGTGGAGCTCCTGTGGGAAGTAGACAGAGACAGTATGGAGAAGTGCAAAAGCTGAAGGAGGAAATGGCTGAATTTCTTCCAGAACTGACAAAAAGTACCAATCTTAAGAGTGTAACAGCTCATATACATGAAGATGTCATGGTGAAACTCAGTGCTCGGTATGCTGACTTAAAAAATTAACTCAAACAATGAGTCTATATATTTTATAAGAAAGACAAAAGAATTCCACACCAGGAGATATTGTGGTTAATCTTTAAAATAAAGTTCAAAGATATAAAGAGATTGAAAAGCCTAGTAGAGGATAAAGAGGGTGGAGAAATTCTCTTCATAATCAGTCTCTTCTTATTAGCATGGTACTAATCAGATATATTTTAAATGTATAAGAAGGGAAATACGTAGTGGAAAATGCCTTTAAATATTTGAATGAAATAAAGAGATTTTCAAATAAAGGAAAATGGAGTTTGGCACCAAGAAACCTTATTTAAGAAATTTAAAAGTATAATCCGTAGGAGGAAAGATGCTTTCCCAGAGATACCTAAAAGACAAGAAGAAATAATGAACAAAAAGTGATAAATATGAATGTAAATTAGATACTACGCTAACTGATTGAAACAGCAATACTAATATAAATAGAATACTTTAGAGAAAACTACTATTTTGAAAATTATACTGTTCTAACATTATTTTCTTGTTTGGGGAGACCAGAAAGGTAATGATTAACTTTAGATAATTTCTGAACACATGCTAAATTATCTTGGGTAAGTATATAAATAAAGAAAATAAAATATATATACTTAAAAGGAGAAAATATAAAGGAAAGCAACTTGCCAATTCAGAAATAGAGAAAGGTAAAAAAGGAAGCTGAGAAGTGTCAAGAAAAATAAAAACTAAAGTAGGATAAGAAAAAATCCAAATAAATCATTATTCATAGTAAACATAATTGGATAGAATAGTTAATGTAAAAAACAAAGACTCAGGGCTGGAGAGATGGCTCAGTGGTTAAGAACAATGACTATTCTTGCAGAAGATCTGGGTTTGAATCCCAGCACCCACATGGCAGTTAACAACTGTCCATAACTCCAGTTCCAGGGGATCCGACATCCTCTTCTGTCCTCTGCAGGCATTGCATGACACAAATGCACTTACCTACATGCAGGCAATACACACATACACATAAAATAAAAATAATAAAATGAAAAAAAAAAGACTCTCAAGCTAGGCTGAAAATGGAAGTCCAATGTAGGCTACATAGAAATGCTGAAAGTACAATTGAACATATGTGAAATGCTGCATCGTCAAATACCAAGTGCAGTGACAGAGCTTTGCTTAACAAAACAAACTTCAAAGTAAAACTATACAAAACATAACTGATAAAGATACAATGTATTACAATTAGATTTGCTGAGAGATGTAGATACATTAAATTCACATGAACCTACAAAGTAGTGTCAAATGTATAGAAGAAAATTTCAAGTCCTGAAAATCTACCATCTTATTGGATTATCTTAACAGATAGAGTTTGGTAGTACAAAATGAAACAACTATAAAAGTATGAATAAATATAAAGATAAACTATATTTACACTGCATAAAAAGGCTGTACAGATCATGCTTCTCAATCATATATGAAATAATCATGAAAACTGTTCATATCAGGAACTCATAAAGCTTATCTTAACACATTTATGACTGGTATATCGTTTAGTCATCATCTTTTTCCACCATTTTTCTGTTATCAGTGTCATTGGTTTCTGATTGTATTTAACATTCATTTCTTCCTGCTTGGATTTATTTTGTTCTCGTTTTTCTGGATTCTAGAAATGGAACCTTACATTTTTGAGCCAATAATTTCCTCTTTCTACTATAAACATTGAATTAGTCCTATAGATTTCCACCCGGTGTATTTTACTATACCCTATAAATTTCAATGTTTTCACTTTAGTTCCATGACTGATTAAACATTATGTGTATAATTTCCATGCTTTGAATGATTTTTGTTATCTACTTGTTAATTTCTTGTTTGATTTCATCTTAGTCATAGACCACATGACCTGATTTCAACAATTTCAGTTTATTTTTAATTCACTGAGAGTTTTTCATGGCCCTCAGTTTGGTTGATCTGGGAATCTACCCAGTGAAGCACTTAAGTATTTGGATTCTACTATTTCTCTGTTGAATCTCCTATAAATATTGAATCTATTTGATTACAGTGTTGATATTTTTGCTATTCTTATAGCTTTTATGTATAGTTCTAATGACTCTTTGGTAGAGATATGGATGTTAAAGGCTCTCACCCAGTTCTGCTACCTTTTGCTTCACTTATTTCCCACTCTTGGTTTGGTTCATATATATTTATTGGTACTATGTCTTCTTGGTGGATTAACACTCTTATCATTATATGCCATCTCTTGGTGTTGTTTTCCTTTCCTTTGGTGCATGATATACTTTATCTAATGTTAATCTAGTCATTCTGATTTCCTTTGATTAATGTTGGAATTATACATTTTTAAAATTTTTATGTGTATGAATTTTTTGCCTGCCTGTATGTAAGTATACCATGTGCTTGCAGTTTCTGTGGAGATCAGAAGAGGACATTGAAGTCCTTGGAACTAGTTACAGATGGTTATTTAAACTCTTTTTATACACAATTTAGGAAGTGAAAAGTAATCAACATTTTTACCTAACTATGAATCTTGTGAATTACAGTAATGACTGACTTGGCATTATATGCTCATTGGTGCAATAGTGATATGAAAATAACCAATCAGTTTCTTGTTAGAATTAAGGCCCACTTCACAAGATAGAATTTATGCTTGGTCCTGTTAACTGGGCCAAGATCCCATGGTTGGGTAGGTCATTTGTTCTAGTGGGGAACCTACTACATAGCATCAAACTGCCCAGTCAATGCTTATCTTTACACCCATAGATCAGTACACCTCTCAACTCTCATCAGAAAAGCTTCTTTTTACATTAGCTAGCAGAGAACCACAACTGGAAAAATACAGAGAATAAGATATCATGGAGTCCTCAGCCCTAAATGGGGCAATTGTTTCATACCCTTTCCTCCCAAGGCTTAGGGGCCATCACAGGGGGTAGAAAGATTGCCAGGTCAAGAAGTTGTGTAGGACAGCTGCAAAGTGTTTTCCAGACATGACAGTGCTTTGCTTATAAAAACACAGTGGCTATAGCTGCAAGCACAAAACCTATACTAGATCAAGCTGATCACAACTCCGGCATGAACCTGTTGGGGCCTCTGAAGTCCCCCCCATAGCTGAAAAGCCATTGGCAGTTGATAGCTACTGGGGAAGAAAGAGTCTGTTTTCTTCAAGGATGCAGCTCCTGGTAAGTTGCCCATTCCCAGTGGATGATGGCTTTACTCCCACAAACATACTGAACTAAATGGACTCAGTGAATTAAGAAAGAAAAGAGAATATGGAATTAGGAAAAAGTTGTAACAGTATAAGAAGAGCTGAGAGGGAGGGAGCGTTTTGATCAGATTAAAGCAAATTGTATATATGTATGGAATTCTCAAACAATAAATTTAAAAGCTAATACTTCCCCTTCATACCCTATCGATAGAAGAGATCCTAGAAGAAAGACTATACAAGAGTTTTTTTTTATTTATCCTATTTCTATACCAATAGCCTAAAAACTGAAAACGAAAAGGTTGGTCAAGTGTCACTGGCTCTTTAAGAAACATTCTACCATCTCCAAAGTGTCAGCAAAAAGAAAAGAGATGGATTCAGTTTGTCCTTTGAGACTCTGGAGAGCAAAGACACTCAGGTCAGACTGATGAAGACTGGAGCACCAAGGTTGATTATCATTGTCAGTAACAGTAAGTGTAAGAAAATAGTGAAATACAGGCTTGCCTGCAATACGCCTCAATTGCTGTATGAGGCTTTCACCAGCTCTACAAGCAGAGACATACCGCATTGGTGGTGGTTTATTGTAATAACCAAAGGTTTACCTTCCCTGATGTGTGAGCAGGAGTAAAATACTGAAGCAGGAAACTTAAAGTAAGGAGAAAAGGCAAAAAAATCAAAAGAAAAACCTTGATAGTATTAGCTCACTTTAACACCATTGATTGTTTATTGTTTAAATGTTTATTATACATTATATATTTTGATTTATAATACATTTATATTTTTAAATTAGAACCATTTCTCCATAGCAAATATACTTTTACATGGCCAAAGTTTGCATCTTTCTATATTATGTTCAAAAAGGAAGCATTTAATTTCAGTCCCAGCATTTGAGACACAGAGGCTGGCAGATCTCCGTGAGTTCAAGGTCAGCCTTATCTACATATTGAGTTCCAGGCCAGCTGGGGCTACAGGGAGACACTGTCTTGCAAATACCAAAAAGAATTAATTTCAATTCTCAACAATGTGTTGTTCTTGTTGAAAATGTAGGCAAATAAAGGGAATTTTTAGAGAATTCTTGCATGCAGTCTCTACTAAAATAAAAATAAGAAAAAACTTTTTAAATAAATTTCTGGCCCATAACCCTCTCTTCCTCTGCTCGTGCTGGGTTGCCATTTATGCAACACCACTGGCATCTTAAATGCCATGTTCTTCCAGCTGTTTGTAGGACTATATAGGTCACCCAGCCTAGAGGTTCAGTGCTCACGCTCTAGAGTCTATTATGGCTCCACTGGAGGGTTGAAATTCAATCTTCAATCACTGTTCTGTAACAAATTAGCACTTTGGGCATTTGCCAAAATAAATTCCCATATTTCTTACTTGAGCTACTCCTGGGCAATAGCTGCATTTCTTAAAGCTGGCTTCTTTTGCAGGTGTTAACATTCAAGTTGGACTATTTAGGATGTGGGATAATTTGCAACTGGACAGTTTTTTGGGTTTTTTGTTCTTGTTGTTGTTGTTTTACTGATTGTTTTTTTTATTTAACTTTCACAAAAACTTTATTGAGAATTTCATGCATACATATAAGGTGTTTTGAGCAAATCCTTGCCCACTCCCTCCCCTCCAACACCTCCCATATCTCCCCATTACTTTTTTCTTTTTCTTTTTTTTAATTCTTTCATTTATTTATGTTTGTGGGGGGTTTTGGGTACTCTAACATTCCTCTCTCCAAAGAGGTAACCCTAAAATCTTTGAAGGATTAGATACAAGCTCCCAAATACTTTTGACATTTCTGGCCTTTGGAACAGAGTATGTTGCTAACAGACCCAAGGACGTTTTGACTTTTAGCCAAGGAACTGGCTACATTTCTTTGGGGTCTTTTTTTTTTTTTTTTACCATAACTGCCTAGCCAGTTCCTACCTCCTATTCTTATCACACCATCCTCTGAAGGGGTTACCCAAATTGCCAATAGGGAATAGGGACGCAGACTGCTCTGGCTTCTTCCATGCTGAACAGGGACACAGGGTGGGGCAATTGGAATACCCCTTCAGTGGGTCTATCTAAGAGACTCCCAAATTGCATAACTCTTATCTCTAAGGGGAAAAGAAAGTCCTTGAATCGTAAATAGGAGATGTAAAGGAGAAATAAAGGCAAGAGTAATAAGCATTACAAGTTCTAGACAGGGAACTAGAAAAAAGTCAGAAAAGGGCAGGTTGCAAATGTTCATATCAGAGTCCATTGGAGTTTCTTGACAAGGGCTTCCAAAAGCATCCCTCTATTGGGTTCTTCCTCATTTTTCTTTTGTCTTCCAAGGCTAGACTCTAGAGTGATGGATTCAGAATTTGCTTTCAGGTATTTTGACAGCTGTTAGAGTAGTTAGAATCAGTGTCAGTTCACTCTCAAAGGCTTTGAGATAACTGAGGGGTTACTGAGGTTTATGTATGACCTGAGGGTATGCACACTGGATAGGCTTTACCCAGCATGGGTCATGCCTTCTCTTCCTAGCCTTCCACAGATTGTATACTTTAGCCTTCCCCAAATCCAGGACAACTGGACAGTTCTTAGTGGCTAGATCAAATGACCCTCTTTAGAGATCACATGATTTCCTTTGACAAACATCAATAGATAATCCCTTATACCTAATTTGGCTGAAATTCCAATGCAGTGTATCGTTATCAGATCCCCTAAGAAAATCTGTATTCCTTCATTAGAGAGGTTAGTTAGCCCTGGCTGGGTGCACTTTGGTGACTGAATGTAAATTGAAGAACACAATATTTTATTATATAATCATATTTTCTTTTTTAAATATATTTTATTTATTATTTTTATGTGTGAGTGTATTGCCTGCATGTATGTGAGTGCACCCATGTCGTGCAATGCTGCGGAGTTCAGAAGAGGGCTTCGGATTCCCCTGGAACTGGCGTTAAGAACGGTTGATAGCTGCCATGTGGGTGCTGGGAATCAAACCCTGGTCTTCTGCAAGAGCAGTCAGTGCTCTTAACCGCTGAGCCATCTATCCAGCCCCTATATAGTAATTTTTTCAAGTGTACTGTGAGTATCTTATTACCAGTCTTCATCTTGTCTAGCCCACCAGTACTGGTTTATAGACTCTTTATTGTATTCCCTCGGACCTCGAGTCTGTTGCTTGAAGAGACAAGTTTGGGAACTATGTTGCTGCCTCGCTTAAGCTGAGCACTGGATTGCTTCTTAACTTTCCACTCTGCTGGCTTGCGGTTTAGCTTTCTCAGTTGTTAAGTGGTCCTAATTTTCAACTAAAATTCTGTGACATATTATTTCTTCCCCTTTTCATTTTTTTTTAAATCACTATATTTTCATTTTAATGGGGGTTTAGAGGTAAACACATTTGTTAA
Source organism: Nannospalax galili (assembly GCF_000622305.1). Lineage (NCBI taxonomy): Eukaryota > Metazoa > Chordata > Mammalia > Rodentia > Spalacidae > Nannospalax > Nannospalax galili. The sequence goes on along the minus strand of NW_008341879.1, from coordinate 2,495,007 downwards.
GTCAAACGTCTTTAATTAGTATGCATGAAAAAGATATGCTTAATAAAATGATTTATTCTGAAAAAATCCTTCCCCTGACTTATCAGTGAAATGGAATATTGTTAAAGTTGATTTAACTGTTAGAACTTCATTTCACATAATTAGAACCCACAGCTTGAAACCCTGTGTATTTAATTAAGTTAACTGGATTAGCAGGGTAAAATAATCCCTGATTGTAAATAACCCCCAAATTCTTTTTTTTATTATATTTTATATGCATGTAGGTAAGTGCACCCATGTCACGCAATGCCCTCGGAGGCAGAAGGCTGCAGGATCCCCTGGAACTGGAGTTATGGACAGTTGTTAGCTGCCATGTGGGTGCTAGAAACTGACCCTGGGTCTTCTGCAAGAACAGCCAGTGTTCTTAACTGCTGAGCCATCTCTCCAGCCCCTCAGAAGTTCTTTTTAGTGGGCTTTAGGTTTCCTTTCAGGATATTCGGTGCCTAACCCTTGCCTATTGTTTGGGTTACTCCAATTGCATTTGGTTTAACTTATAGTGCAAAACATTTGACTTCTCTGTGCCCCTGCTGACAGGCAGGGAGGAGAAAACTTGCATGAGCTCAAAGGGAAAGTTCAAAGCTCCTTGATTTGAGGCACTATCAAAGTGCACATCCACAGGTAGACCATCAACACTTGGTTTTAATTTGCCTTAAATCAAAGGATAACGACAGCTCAATCAGAATCTAGAATCTGATGCTCTGTAAGATCTTCCATAAGGGATTCAAACACACTAACTTCAAAATTGTAATTTTCCTTCTCACTTTCAATGATTTAACAGAATCTACCCTGTGAGTTTGCTTTGGTCAGGATGAAGATGTCAGCTGACTGACCCAATTCGCCCTTCACTTCCCACAGATCATTCCAGGGGGTTTTCTTCAGTATTTCCACACTGTCCCCATTCTAAATTACCCCACTCTCACCTCTTAACTCTCTGTTCCCATTACAAGAAAGATCAGAACACCTCCAGATCTGGGACAGAGGAATTCTAAAGTATAATGTTCCTCTGAAACCCTTGCAACAGGGTACAAGAAATATAATCTTTAATATATTTCCAGCATCTGTAATGCAAACCCCAAAGTCTTTAACCACACATAGCTTACTTTCCACTCTCCCCTTATAAGGCAATTTCCACAGTATGCACTCTGCATGAGTGTTCTGCAAGCTACAATTCTTGGCCATTGTAAGTTGGGAAATCATTTTCTAAGCTAATCATATAACAAAATGCATTACAATAAAATAGACCAGGCTGTGGCTGACATAATAAAATTAAGCATTGCTTCTTGTTATTTTACTTCAGCATATGAGGCAGAAGATGTAATAAATCTTGCCTACTGTGACTCAAAGCAAAATACATGGGGAAGGGAAGATCAGAGAGAGAAAGAGAGAACATAATTTCTTTTTCTCAAAATAAGAAACCTATGTTTCTTAGGTGAAATATTTAGAAAAATTATCAATGATTCTTTAAATATTTTATTTATTATTTTTATTTTATGTGTATGAGTACATTGCCTGCAAGTGTGTAAGTGCACTTGTGTTGCACAATGCCCGCAGTGGTCAGAAGAGGGTATTGGATCCCCTGAACTGGAGTTAGGACAGTTGTTGGTCACCATGTCGGTGTTGGGAATCGAACCCAGGGTCTCTGCAAGAGCAGCCAGTACTCTTAACCATTAAGCCAACTCTCCAGCCCCCAAAATTAGCAATGATTTTGAAAGAATCAAAATCCCCTATTCAGGAACAATTTAGAAGATAGATTTAATATTTTGTGTGCTCTGTACATAAATGATTTATACAACATTTTATACATTTACAAGGGTATTAAAATACTTATTTACTGAATGAACATAAATTTCTTGATATCAAATAGTCCCACTTTACATACAGATGACTTTTTCGTAAGTAACTTCTTATGATTAGATTTTTTTATATCAATCCATATCATCATATCTTATTTAATGGGTATATAATATTTCATTTGGTATATATGTAAACATATACTTTTAATCTCCCACAATATAAAACACTTAGACAATTTCCAGTCTTCCCATTATAATCAAGATTTTTATAAGCACCAATATCTGAGATCAAACATATGTGTGTCCACTTATATATCTGCGTATGTGTGTGTTTGTGTATGCATACACATCGTGGATTTGCACACCTTATATATAGGTCCTGCATGTTTGCTATACTTTAGTGAGAAAAATAACAAATGGAGTAGACTCTGTTACTTTTCTGGTCTTAGAGATGGAAAGCTTTGCAAAGTACAGAGTTTAAGATCAGTTTATAATAAGTGTCAAAATTGGGTTTTGCAACAGATGATCTGGCTGAAAAGTCGTTTGCCCAACATTGTATATACAATATTGTTTCTACAACTTATGCTACTAAGATAAATTCCAGAAAGTGAACTTTAGTGTAGCGAATACAGAATTGTTTTCCTTTTCTTTCAGGAATTTTTTCATTTTTATTGATTCTTTTGTTAATTTCATACAATGTCTTTTGATCATATTTAGATCCTTCTCCTATATCTGTGCCCCTTGTTAATATACCCTCACCCAGTTTCATATATAAAGTCCTACCATGTCAAATTTGTGTCCCCAAATGCATTTGATGTGGTTGCATCTACTGAAGCCTGATTAACTGTGCGATTTCACAACCTGAAAGAAAACTGACTCTCCCTCTCCCAACAGCTATCGAGTGCCAATAGTTCCAGAGTTGAGGTTGGTGCTTTTTACCCTCTTTCTCACTTCTAGGCTGGGATTTTTGTCTGGCTTGAGCTTACCTGGATCTTATTCATGCTGTCACCACGTGGTGAGATCATATAAGGAACTGCCCTGCTGTCAGGAAAACTGTTTCCTTCTGGTCAGTCACTACCTCAGGCTCTTACAATCTGTTTACCCTCTCTTCCACAATGATCCTTGAGCCTTATGTGGCATAGATTTGCTATAGGTGTCCTATTTGGCCTTCTGCAGTCTCTTATTATTTTAAAGAATATGATTCAGAGACTCATCGGATATTTCCTGACTCTTGGAAATGGCCAGGTTTGCCCTTATCTGTAACTGCCCTGTCCTAACCCTTCTCTGCTGGAAAAGCTTGAACAAGACCTTAGGAATGCCACCCAATAGTAGCTTTTTTGCAAAGCTGTCTAGAAAATGATTGTCAGACAATTTGAACAATTTCTCTTTGCTCCTTTACAGTCCTGAATACTTGTCTGCCATAGTGCACGTAGTATTTGATTATTATTACTTTATCTATGTCTTTCCTCAGCACTAGAGTGTGACTTAACCAGCATTTCTGCCATTCATATATGTATCTCTACATCAATTGTTCATCAACACTCATTGAATAAATTAATTGAAAAAGAAAATAAATTAATAGTATTAAGTTCATAAAACTGAATCTAGAAAAGAAATAACTGATTATAGTTTAATGGT
>NW_008341879.1:2430808-2491370 GCF_000622305.1 Nannospalax galili | reverse complement strand
ATCATATTGTATGTTTATTATATGTAGATTTCCATGTCATAAAATCAGTGGTATCATGTGACTTTTGTAATGTCTCCCTTTACTCAAAAGACAACTTCTCTGCCAACTGATTCATCCATCTTGAAATAGACAGAGTTTCTTGAATTTGGTTAGTGTTACTAGACATGGAAAAGAAAAATTGCCACATAAGCACTCAGCATTCCTACTGATCATGAAATATCACTAGACACAGCCCAAATAAATTTTCTCATCACTGCTATGAGAGTGTTTTTCTCTAGACAATCAATTAGGACTGCTTGATAATATTTTCACTTCAAATAGTTTATTACTAGGATACATGGTACACAGTTGGCCCTTTGTATCAAGGTTGTCTGTATCCATGGAGGCAACCAACTTCAAAAGGAAAATATTTGGAAAATAATTATGTATATATTAAACATGTACAGATTTGTTTCTCTTATGATTATTCCCCAAATAATATAGTATAACAAATATTCATGTAGCTTTTAGGTGTTATAAGTAAGCTAGAGACAATTGGAAATCAATAGCAGGGTATGTATAGACTGTATGCAAACACTATGCAATCTATGTAAGATTCTTAAGAAGCCAGACTTCAGTATCCACAGGGGTCCTAAGCCAGCCCCCTAGATAGCAAAGGATGGCAATGTGCACTCTCACATATAGAGTGAGGATGTTCATCTTTTCCTTCTGGTTATGTCTTATTGATAAGCTTCATAAGTTCTTATGATATAGCTTCATAAGTTCTTTGTAAAATTAAGGCTGTATTTGTTTATATCAGTCTCCTAATGCTCATAGCACAAATACTGAATCAAGGAACTACTTCAAGTTTTATAAAAATAAATCTGTTGAGTGCAGAAAGGCTTCCAAGAAGACCTCATCACCTCAGTATTAAGAACAGTATCAGTCACAGAAGTAGCAGTGATTCTACTTCAGATGCCTTTCTAGGATTGAGAAAAGATAAGGGGAAGCTTTGGATTCTTTCTAGACTGATCAGGACCTGGATGACTCTAGAATAGGGTACTGTCCCTCAGAAAACCATAAATTGGAAGATATAACAAACCATATCTTTGTTATAGAATATTGGCCCTTAAAACAAGCCCATGTCCCAATTTCCAGAATATATCAATATCGTAACATGGCAAAGGGAAATTAACACAACAGATGGAATAAAATATTTAGTTGATCTTGAGATGGCTAGAGAGACTTTAGTGGACTACCAAATAGAGCACAAAGCTACCCCAAGTGTCTATACATGGAAGGGCAAGGATGAGAAGAGAGTAGATCTGTGACTGCGCAAGTACTCTCCACACTACAGCTGCCTCTGAAGATGGAGAAAGAGGCTTCTGCCTGAAGAGAGCGTCCGAGGAAAGGAAATGTACTGTAGAACCAGTACAAAGAATGCTCCCCACCAACAATTTTGATGAAGAAATTGATGCTTGGTCAGTTAGCAAAACTGATTTTTCTGAAAGATATCACTTTCTTCCTTTTAAGGATGAAGAGGGGAATGCCCCTCCTAAAAATTAATGAGGTGAAGAAGAAAGCATATCAAACCATGAAACACTAACACTCTTCCTATGTTGCTTCTATATACATTTTATTTCAGAATTTAACCTTGTTAAGCACTACTAAGGGATACACTTTCAGAGTGGCACAGTCAGGGAAAAATGAAACCAGTCTGAGCTCTGATGCAACATAGCTGAGTGTTCATTTCTTCATAGATCTTATAAGATAAGAAACATTTCTCCAACTTTTATTAGCATCATGTTTGATTAATAAATATTGATAAACTAACTGCTGAACAATATCATATGCATAGTATTGCTATTATTTCAGGGTTTAGATAATTTCTGTAATGTATTATTTCAGTAACATATTGGGAAGCTATTGAATTAGTTATTACTCTGCTGGTTGGCATGTTGAATCAGTGTACAATATATACAAGGAAATTTTATAAGTAAGTTTGTTATACACAAATATCCTTCATAGGCTTCTTGTCAGACCATAAACCTTCATAAATCTGCCTACCTCCAGAATAATATCTATTTCTCACTTAACACAAAAAGTCACCTTGTATGATCCCTGTTTCTTTATTAAAGAAAAAAAAAGAAAGAAAAGAAAATAGGCTTTAAACACATATGCTTTTTCTGAGACTTGAAGTGCATGCTTTCATTATTGAATTGTAAGAGTGGGGACTTCCCATTCAATTTCCCTGAGATATAGAGACTCGAGCCTACAGACAGAATTAAGAAGCCTTTTCAAGTGTCCTGGAGATAAGTGTTTCACCTACCGAAGCCAGTTCAAGAACAACTTGGACAGCTACACTCGACATTAAGGAACATACCCTTCTGAGCATCGTTTCTCCTCCCCAAATACCTGTTAATCACTGAGGGCCACTTGGGTTACAGGATATGGTTCTAAAAATCCAGTAATGAGGACTGGTAAGATGGCTTAGTGAGGGAAGGTACATTCTGCCAAGCCTAACATCCTGAGTTCAATTCCCAAGACCCATACTGTGGAAGAAGAGAGCCAACTCTCTTGGGTTGTCCTCTGACCTCTGTTCATACTCTGGCACACAGATACACATACATGCACACACACACACACACACACACACACACACACACAATGTAATAAAAATTTAATCCAACAATGATGCACAGGTTATATATTAAACTGCTTTAAATTTTATGTGACTTTACTCATTTTAGTGAATCACTGGTTTCTGGCTTCAGTGACATAGCCTTTGTCATGTAACCCCTACCAAAAATCATATCAAAACACAATAGTTACGCCTGTCTTTATTGAGTGATACCAAATATAAAAGTACTGGATCCACCTCAGAGTCTACAGGTATTCTAATGCTTGTTTACATTTCTATAGACACATATTTCATTGAAGTGGTAAGTTTCAGGTTCTTAGAATATTTGTGATATGTCACTAGGAAGCAGTGATTAATACAAATGTTATAATTTTATTTCATAGACATTAAATAATTCCAAAATAATAGCTTATCATATGTGACCATAATTATTAGAATGCACCATATTTATGTGCACAGAAATTGCATACCATCCATGTGAGGAATGAAAAGTCCCTTGGTTGGTTAGTTGATAAAGACTTTAGAGCAAAAGACATATTGGTGAAATTGAGGGTCACATGGATTTTGCAGACATCTAGAAACCTGCCTCAATAACCCATAGTTTCTTTGAAGCAGTCTGAGTATAGCAATTTCACTAATAAGAATGTTAATTGCAGCATTTAAATCCTCTCTTTAATGGAAGATTTAATCCTTAATGATTACAGAATATGAATTCTTAAGGTAGAGGTTACCCAGAAGATGGTAGCAGTCTGACAATGTGATTTAATTTCAGTCTTTTGTGATGCTAAGATTGATCCAATACTTCTTACCACACTAAGGCAAGTACAAGTGCCACATTATTTCCTCCTTTTCACTGTATGTCTCTCTAGGGAGTAGGACATTCATATCCAGGGGGAATGAGTGCAAAAGGCAGCTCATTCTTCGTAAGCCAATTCACCAATGCACTCCTTATAAAGAATAAGTCTTCTTCCTCAGCTCTTGTTTGGATAAGAGTGTATTGTAAAGACCCAGCCTAGGGAGCTGGGCATGGTGGCACACACCTTTAATCCCAGAACTTAGGAGGGAAGCAAAGGCAGGTGGATCTCTGTGAGTTCAAGGCCAACCTGGTCTCCATAGTGAATCCAGACCAGCTGTGACTACAGGGAGACCCTGTCTCAAAAAGACCAAAAAAAAAAAAAAAAAACCAACAACAAAGAGACCCAGCCTAGGAAAATACCCATAAATATGTTGGTCTCTTGGAGTTTTTACAATTCTTTAAGTGTAAATTAATTTTCATAATTAGGAATAATTATCATATCTGATATCCAAGATACCAAATGAAGGGTTAATGGTAATGTATGGATCTGTAAGACACCTACTACGTCTTGCTGTATTTTATGAAGATTCTGATTACTTTTATTTTTTTACTGATCGGAGAAAGCAGCATACTCTTTTCATATTTTCTGTCCAGCCCCCCTTTTCCTATCTTAGCTTTTACTTAGAAGCCATTCAAATTTTTTTTATATTTTATTTATTATTTTCTATTTTATGTGTATGAGTGTATTGCCTGCATATGTGTAAGTGTACCCATGTCATGCAGTGCCCATGGAAGTCAAAAAAGGGAGACAGACCCCCTGGAACTGGAGTTACAGACGGTTGCTAGCCACCATGTGGGTGCTCGGAACTGTACCCCGGTCCTCTGCAAGAGCGGCCAATGCTCTTAACCACTGAGCCATCTCTCAGCACCCATTCAATTGCTTTTTTAGGCCTGTGATTCCTCTTCCATTTCATATTGGAGAGTGGTTTGTTGTGCTTTCCTGGGGCGGGTCTTATTGCCTTTATCTTTTCTTGATTTCCCCATCTTTATTAAACATCAGTCCTTCAGATTCATTCCTTCTCTGCTGTGGCTTTTCTACACAGGGTCTCGCTACACAGTAAATGGTGGGAATACAGGGTACCATCCCAGCCTCTGCCTTTTTTTTTTGATGGGCCTTTGCTTGTGCTCTTATTTCAATTCATCTAAAAATCCATTTTACGCACTCAGGAAATAAATATTAATCAGGATAGAGCATCTTGAATAAAGGTGACAGATTTCTAATAAATGGCATTAATTTGGCTTCCTTCATTATGTTTTTTTTCATATTTTAAAAGGGAATACTAACTACGCATCTTCTGACAGCAGAGGAAACGAGTTTTACTCTGTTTGAAAAGTTCACTGTAAAGGTTTCTGTGCTACACGACAGCTTTAAAATAGGGTTGCTGTTTCAGAATGAATTGCCTGTGGTTGCTCTTCAGGGCTGCTTTTATTCGTCCTATTGGACATAAAAACAGTGCATATTTATATCACTGATGGGCCAATAAATAAAACGCTGCATTCTTCAGGGGAAGGTTCCTGGGAACTAATTAGAGTCAGAAGCAGAGAAAAACAGGAGATTGAAAACATGGTGCAGTGCCTTCCATTGCTCTGTTTATTCTATATTTGGGCATCTCTGTGCCCTACGCCATGGTGCATGCAGGAGATGGTCACAAAGCACTTCATAGTCAGGAAGCCTCCGTGACATGCATGTGGCTCTGGTATGATTGTCCTTGGGCATTTTCTCTTCCCTCTTTTCCTCCGCAGTGTGCTGAAGACAAATCTTAGCCAAGGTAACTTATGCTTACTGGATGGAGAACATTTCTTTATGTCCAAGGAAATTAAATTTATTCAGGCATACACCTGCTGCATAACTAGAAAAATACCTAGGGTGCCATTTCCATTTTAAAGCGCAGTTTCTACTGCCATCAGCATGGCTAATTGTTGGATCATTTTATTAGAATTACTATTTTATCAAAGGAAATCTAGTAAAAGACCTCTATTGTGTAAGTTTAGTGTCCAAACACGGCAGGTGGAATTATAAAATTTCTGGATTTAGAATATATAAGAAATACCATTTGGACATGGTAATGACATTGTTGGTGTGCCCTGGACTCTCTGAAATTCATCTGTTTAATCATAAATGGTTTAAGTGCATAGTTTGATTAGTCGAAGAATTGTTTTAAAATGTAACAGCATATAATGCAAATATAATTTCCTACAGCATGTCTAAAATTGTTATGGCCCCATAATTTTTATTTGGTTATTCAAAATGGATTTTGCCTAATCTGAGTTTTAATGTAAGTGTATGATTTCAGTGAAATGTAGTTCAAAGGACCGTGGAACTCCAGTTTTACATCAGGCCTAAAGTAATTAAATAAGTAGGGATCATATTGAGAATGTTCAGTTGCTATTGCTATTGGCAGTCCAATGAAAATAAAACAAAGTAGGTATATTTGGTTTAATATTTTAGTCAGTTTTCTGTCACTGCGATAATATACCTGAGAAAATCAAATTCAAGGAAAAAAATATTTATTTTGCTCAGGCTTCAAAAGTTGTAATCCATGACCCACTGGCTCCATTGTTTCTCATCTGTGATGAGGCAGAACTCTGTGGTAGGGAGCACATGGTAGGGCAAAGCTTCTCACTTCATGACAGCCAGGAAGCAAAGAGAGCGAGGACAATGGTTAACAAATATATAAAATAATATAGCTCCTCCAGCTAGACCTCACCCCCTAAAGTTTCATCACCTCTCAATAATTCATTAAGTCATGAATCTTTAAGTATATTATTCCACTGATGAGGTGAGGGCCTATCACCAACCAACAGCCCCACTTCTGAACACCATTGTATGGGGACAAAGCCTTCAACACATCAGCATTTTGGGTATACTTCATATCCAAACCACAATAGTTTATGCATATTTTATATAGAAAGGTAAGGGTTTTAGTTTGGTTTAGTTTGTTTGAATTTGATACTATTTTCCTGGTGCAAAGTGGAAGTTATTGGTTGTTGTTCTAAGCATGTTTTGATATGCTAATCATTTGACTGAAAACAGTGATAAATTTAAGGCACAGTCTATGGATTTTTTTCTGTAGAAAATGATTTAAGAAGAGTATTTACATCATGAAATCTTTTTAAAGTCTATTTTAAAATCGATTTATACTTTAAACCAAATCTATTTCTACTTTGATATTCCAGGTTATTTCACAGTATTTTCTGAGGGAGGCTGCACAGAGAAGCTCATGCAGTAGGTGCAAAATCTGTAGTGATTAAGGGTGGTGATGCAGCCCAGTGCTAGTGTGATTGTCTAGCATACACGAATGTCTGAGTTTGCTCTCCAGCATTACTAAAAACACTTCTAGAGATAATGGTGTCCACAAGCATGGTTGGAATTGAATATGCAGATTTCTCCAGCTGGGAATTAATGATTAAGATGGCATAATGGAGCTTAGGTCTGCTGCTAATGAGTGCTCTTCATTTTGTTGCAGCTCTCAGCCTTGGAGAGGCAGATCTTCGACTTTCTTGGCTTCCAGTGGGCACCCATTCTTGGAAATTTCCTGCATATAATAGTTGTCATATTGGGTTTGTTTGGAACCATTCAGTATAGACCTCGTTACATCATGGTGGTAAGTCTTATTATTGTTGTGTCTCTTCATATAAACACTATAAAGTTTCTATAAAAAGATGAATAAAATTATTTGTTAGCCCTATAATATAACAAGATAGTGGGCTCTAACTCTGAAATACTCAGTTCTGTAAGAAATGTTAACCTATGGGACAGACAACACAAAGAATACTTCACAGTGAAAGCAAAGCCATTCTCATAAGTCTAAGAGGACAGTATGACTCTTGGTACAACTCATTTCAAATTTCACAAGAAAATTTAAAACAGATTTTGGATAGAGTAAAAGGTCTGGCTATGATCTTGATGCTATAAGATACAGTGTTCATTCATAATCATTCAAGACACTAAGGTATCATTAACCTTCGGTGACACTGTCACTAACTCTAGAAAGCAAACCAATCTAGCAAAATGCTTTGATCACTGAAAGCAATAAAATATGACTTTAATTAATTTAGGTCTTTATGAATGCATGAAAGTCAAGATATTTAGCATAGTCTCATCATATATCTCTTCCTGTTTATTAAACCCAAATGTTTCTTACTTTTTCAAAAAATGTAAAGTACAAATCCATCTTTTAATGTATGCCAAGCATGGCCAGCCCACTGAATGAAGATCACTCAATGAAGGGCAGATGGTGGTTCACAGTGCAGCTAAGACATTCACAGTATTTAGTTGTCTTTCACAGGCAGGAATATTAGCTCCCTGTATAAAAAGTTTATGAGAAATAATAAGTTGTAACAGTGTAAGTAATCACAAGTAGGTGTAACATCCTCTAAGGTACTCGTCATCGTAGAGAAGTTTTTAGAAAAAATATGACTTAAAATAGGCCATTTTCAATTTTTATTCAATTCAACCTGTTGAAAAGATGAAGTTATAACTTGATTTGAAAAATATACCCATTGTCTGCTTTTGTTCTGAAACTATACCAGAATTTACGCTGCAGCATCTTTCACCATATCATGGAAATGAAGGCAACTGACAGGTTAGGTCCCCAACATGCCCTGAAAGAGTTTGATGTCCTTCACTTTGCTGTAGGGTTCAACATTTCTGCTTCACTTTTCTCTTAAGAAAAGCTTCTGAGGGCTGGAGAGCTGGTGCAGCTGTTAAAGGCTCAGGCTCACAACAAAAAGAAAAGCCTCTGAGCCAATCTATGATCTACTGGAGAGGTGTTTCCTGGAGTTGAACTGACAGCATTAGAAGCCTTAGTACCAGGCTTGCTATCAAGCTGTTATTGACTTTTAAATAATCATAGCCTCTGGTGACCGCATTTGATGCTATTGGTATTCTACTAAAACTCAAATATCAGAGGGCTACAAAACCAAAGGCTTCCACAGAATAAGGCTGTATGTGCTGGCTAGAGACATTATCTGGTCCTGGTGTTTTTATCCTCTAAATGTTAACCCTGTGCACTTTTTCTACAACTATTGCCTTTTATGAGGCTTCTGTTATTTTTCTTGACACGTAAACTTTCCTGCTTGCTTCCAGCCTTTGTCTTTTTCATTGTTTTCTTTTCTTTTTTTTTTTTTTGCATTTTACTAAATTGTTAATGATAACCTTTCATTGGCTCCTTTGGAGGATAAGAGCTAAGAATATTCTTTCATGATGGGCCTGACCAAATGTATGTCCAACAATCCCTTCCTTTTTCCCTTCCCTTCTTTCCCTTGTTCTTCCCCTTCTTCTAACTTCTTTCCTTTTCCTTCCTTCTTCCTCCTCCTCCCCTAACTTCTGTTATTCTTTCATGTTCATTTATTTATTCATTCAAATCACATTCATTTGCTTTCTACTACAAGTTTGGCATCATGTTAGGTGTGTAATATCTAACTCCAAATAAGGACCCATCTTTGCCCTTCCTCTGTGTTCACTTCACAATGTGGAGAGGAGAGCTATGTCTTTAGCTTTTAGACTCAGGCCTTCTCTCACTGCAACTGAAAACCCGTCGTTGCCTCTTGAGCCATATTTTCATACGTCACGTGAGTCACATCCATTTCCAGTCATTTTTTTTAATACTAGAATTAATTTCAGGCCACTAGTTGCAGGAAAAAAAAAAGTATTCACAAAAAACACTTAGGGACAAGTGCCTAGTATGTCACAAAACAAGCACGTTATTGTTACAGTGTTACAATAATAGCCTTCCTAAACAGCAAAATGTGCTCTCCAGGAAAAGAAACCTTTGTGAACACCTGCAAGTACTCATGTTTTAGGCATTTTTCCCCCAAATAGGCAATGTTTTAGTATTGTTTCCTGATGCTGTGACAAAATAATACAACAAAAGCAACTTGGGGGAGAAAAGGTTGATTTCAGTTCACAGTTCCAGGTTGCAGTCCATCACTGACGGGAAGTTAAGGCAGCAAGAATTTGAAGTAACTACATTCATCGAGAGCAGAGAACTCTCAGTTTAAGTCTTCACATGTTTGTGCTCAGCTCACTTCCAACCTTTTTATACAGTCCAGGACCCAAATATAGGGAACTGTACTGCTGACCTTTAGGCTGGGTCTTCCCACATCATGTAACATACGACAGTCCTCAAAAGAATGCTCACAGGCCAACTAATCTGAACAGTCCTTTGTTGAGACTCTCTTCCCAGGTGAATCGAGATTATGTCAAGTTGACAATTCAAACTAACCATCAATGGTGATTTTCATCCATGTGGGGATGAAGATTCCCAAATGGGCAATGGTAGTCTGAGAGAGGCTGGGAAGCAGGGCAGGACTAGTTCTGTGGTCAACACTTATACCAACAATGGCCACAGAAGGTTCAAAATCTACTATTAGAAGCAAAATGTAACTTCATGAAGCTAATAATAAGAGAAAAGAGATCAATGCACATCTGGTTTTATGGCCTCTTGCTTGGGTTCCCTGGTCAAGTCGCTTAATCTTCTCCTTCCACATCTGTAAAATTAAGGATGCTAAAAGCAAACCTCATAAGGTTCTTGGAAAGATTAAGTCAAATGAACCATTTGGCATGTGAGGGCTTTCCCAACAGTCCTTTCTCCTTTCCTGGGAAAGTCTTGAAAAGATAATGTATTGCTACATATTAAAGGAACAATCGTACAAGCAAAAATATAAAGTATTTGTCATGTAGATGTTTATCTTTAACGATTCTGGAAGTTCTAAGGATTCCTTTTCCTATACCCAGGAGCAGGAAAAGAGAGAAGGAAGCACAGGCAAAACCAGCAAAGAGATCAGTAATGCCATTGCATCCCAGGGGACCCTGTGACCTCATAGAGTATGAGTTTGGGGGACAGTGCATAAATATGTACAGAGCATTCATTCCATTCCATACTCACAATGGCTCTGTCTGGTAAAGAAGATTTGCATGTGAACGGATTATCAATCATGCTCATGACATGGAAGCAAAGGGGCAGAGAGTAATTAATCATTAACGTGCATAGAAGGATGTATGCGCTAAGACTGAGGAAATGAGCTGGGACACAGACACCAGGCAGTGCTCTAAGTGTGACAGGCCTGAGAGGCAGGAGCAGAGGGCACTGGAGCTAAGGTGCCCAATCACTGGCTCTTTCAAGTCTCTTTAACTGGCTCACACTTTCCTCAGGTCTCTGCCCAGCTGTTCTCACTTCACTTTCACAGTCATTTACCACCTCCAGAGAGCCTGGAACTTGCACCTCTCAACCTGTCTCTTTAGGTCAGGAGCTCCTGGAAAGCTGGCACACTTTAATATGCATTTTTTTCTAGTTACCAAGCCCTTCTACCACGTAGTATTCCTGGAATCCTTAGTACATGAATGGCAGCTACTGCTGTTGAATGTCTAGGTGTTTTGTGATGACTCTAGCCCAGAAGTCCCTTCAACTCCTTCTTCTCTGTGGATTCACAGTACAGATCTCATCTCAGCTGACTGCCCCTTCTTCAGGGAACCCTGCCCTGCCAGATCCTCATCAGATGTCTCATGACAAAATCCAGTCCTTCCTTCCTTTCAATCACAACAGTTGCAGTGTAGTGTTTAGATTGCAGGTTTTATCATCCTTATAAAAAAATGGCTTAGAAAGAGCTATGCAAAACCAGCTCTCCAGGTCTAGAGGGAAACTCCCAAAGCTTTTAGAGTGTAAATCCAAGCTTGAGAAAATTGTTCTCTGCTTGCCCTGACCACTCCCTTGTTGACCACCTGTTCTTTCTGAAGACCACATGTTGTTTTGCCTCTCCATTGGCATACCCTGACCTTTCCACCTAGAGTGACCCCCTTCTCTAATCCTCTTGGAAAATTCTTAATCCTTCCACTAAGTTGTCACTTCATAAAAGCCAACTCTACTATTCACCTATTCAGGGTGAAGCGCCTAGTCCTCACTACTGCCACAGACACTGGTTGCTTCTCCTGTCCCCTCACCTTGTTATTCCCTCCTGTTTCTCACTTTGTGTTATTCAGTGTTTGCTCTTGAAGTCAAGACTGTGACCATCCACTGCTATATTCTACACCAAAGATGCATAAAACTTAACTAACAAACAGTAACTGAATTTAAAGTTTTTGGATGAAATGACTTTATCCCATCAATTATTGGCTGCAAAGCCTGAGGACATCTATTTGCTTTTGTAGGGCTGCATTTGCCTCATTTGTAAAATATGATTATCCATAAATTGGTTTTAGTAGTCATAGTGCATGTGACTTGTCCTAACCTAACATAGAGCAAGTCTTGATAAATGGTTAAAGGACTTACTATTCCTTTCATTTCATTTTTGCCTTCACTCTGCATTCCTTACAATTAAGATGTATGGATGACAGGTTTCTCTGGAGGTTCTAGATGTGAATACTAAACTCCAGGAGATGCTAGAACAATGAACGAGCAAGGAATCTGCCATATTTTACTATATCATATTGTGAACAAATATTGTAGTAGATTCATACACATAAAAAAACGAATAGCCAAATGATCTTTATGATAATTAGACAATACTCAAGATTAGAAAATAAAAGAAATTCGTGTTAAAGATTAGTACTCAGTGGGGCAAAAACAGACTCAAAAACTCCTAACGTTCATTTCAACTACAAAATGCTAAGATAATTCCCATAAAACTAGGAAGTATTTAGGAAACAAAATGAACACATGAGCATTTATTGACCTATGTGAATTAGGACAAAATATGTGCACTGAGTTTAAGGAAAGTTAGTGTTTTATGTGGAGAAGTCATTTATACTGCATCTGATCTGCATGGATATACAAGCATGTTGCCTAGCTTCATAATAACCAATGATATTTGTTAAAAGTGGAGAACCATCTCTCACTATAATTATCATTTCAACTGAGTTATTAATAAAAATAATTAATTTCTAAAATAAGGCAGGGTAGCTACCCAGTCTCTAAGGTGATGATGTAATATTTTGACTAGGTCAAGTTCTGAACATGCATTTGTGTTGCTAGAGGTCCTTCTTCATGTCTGTGACCCAGGTCGTCTCTCAAATGCACATTGATGCATATTATTCATATCCCACACAGTCAAAAATTCAATAATACACTCATTGTTCTCAACCAATGATATTTTAAAAGAAACTTCCTATTACCCAAACAAAAATCTGTTATTTTCAAATATTACATTACAGGACTTATATGAATGACATAAGTTTTAGTAAAATGGTAATAGAGTGAATTTGTCATCTGACAAAATGACAAATTTAGTGAAAGATCAATTTACAGTTACAGTCCTTTTCCTAAGATGTTTTACAATAAATCCTACCAAATGAACCATGCCAGTTCTGGAGCCAGGCTGTCAGACTTCACATGATAACTCGAGTACTCAGTGTAGAATCAAAGGCTGCCCCATCTTCCCAAGTTTTAATGTGCTGACTTGTGGTATACCGCATTCAAAGTGCCCAGTGCATTACTAGAAACACAAGATGTTTCATAATAATAACCTTTGTTACAGTCAAATATGCAGGAGTGGATAGTTACCATCAGCTTGGCCTAGTGGTTTTGTCTGTGAAAGATCAGAAACTGCATCAATAATGTAACTTGCAGGAGGTCCTTAGCTCACTTCAAGCACTGTTTATGCTGTGATTTTTATAAAGGATTGGTTTAATTGTGTCTTTACTATTCTGTGGACAGACTGATTTTCTCAATACTTGGGTTTTAGGGTTGAGGTGTACTCATTAAGAATTATACAATTTGGGGCCGGGAGTGGTGGCACACATCTTTGATCCCAGCACTCGGGAGGCAGAAGCAGGTGGATCTCTGTGAGTTGAAGGCCAGCCTGGTCTACATAGTGACTTCCAAGGCAGCTGGGGCTACAGGGAGACCCTGTCTTAAACAAACAAACAAACAAAGAATTATTCAATTTTGCTGGAGATGTGGGTCCATGATAGAAAGTTTTCCTGGAGCCCACAAAGCCTGAGGTTCAGTCCCCACTACTGAAAACACACACACACACACACACACACACACACACACACACACACACACACACAAATAATATGACTTGAAAATTATTTAGCATGTTTGACATTTGACAGTCTTGTTTCATTTGTTCTCTTTTCTTTAATCCTTGTCAAGGAATTTTTTCTCATGATTAGTGGTCTGCATTGCTGTGTCCTATTCTGAGGACACTTATAATTAATTTAGAATGTATATTATAACACACTAAATGCCATCTGATTAGCAAGAGCTCTATTTTTTTTTGTAGTTCTGTGGTGCAAATATTGTCAGGTACAATACAGAAGCTATTTTCAATATCTCTGGGAATAGTTTGTAGTTCAGAAAACTATGCTTCAATGTATTTGGCAGATTTTTAAAACAAAGTCCACTCCTTTTTAAAGGATTTATTTATTATTTATTTAATATATATGGGCATTTGCCTGCATGCAGGTAAGTACACCAGTGTCATGCAATGCCCATGGAGGACAGAAGAGACTGTTGGATCCCCTGGAAATGGAATTAGAGACAGTTGTTAGCTGCCATGTGGGTTCTGGGATTCGAACCCAGGTCTTCTGCAAGAACAGTGTTCTTAACCACTGAGCTATCTCTCCAGCCCCTCAATTGTTTATTCTTAATCCTAGTTAGTAACTTCTATGATTTAAACATTACTGTATGTGGCTGTGCTTTATAGGACTATTAAGGCACATGCTCCACTCTCAGTAAAAGAACCCAACAGATGAGAGTTTGATTATTTTATTCCATACAATCATTTTTAAATAGTCTTTATTCAGAGATATGAAAGGTCTGGTTTTGACTAGTATTTCTAAAATTTGACAACTTACAATTATAAATTGGACAATTGTAAATTGGACATCTATCTAAATCTGTTTATTTAGATACACAGACAGATGATAGAAAAGAGAGACCAGGTAAACAGACTAGCGAGACAGATGGACAGATAAATAGATAATTTATTAATATATGGACAATCAGCAGGTAGATTTATCTCATAGAAAATTTGCACAAGTGTGTTCCCTTGAAAAGATAATACTCAGAAAACAGAAATCACTTAAGATGTTGGATTTAACTTGTGCATGCAAGCCAGAAAAGCACTTTAAAAATAAATCTAGATTTATTAGCATTCTTTGAAAGCAGTAGTAACTATTGGATTTTTAATTTCTCAGTCTTATAGGGCCTCATAAAGAAAGCTCTTTTCTGACTGTACCCTGTATATTTCTTCACAAATAACTTGGACTTATTGACATTTTTATTGTTGATTTATTTCATATACATGTTTCTCATCTCCACTTTTTCTTCTCTTTCTCTCTACCCTTTCCTATCTAGTATACAGTGTGGACTGCCCTCTGGGTCACGTGGAATGTGTTCATTATCTGCTTTTATTTGGAAGTAGGTGGCCTCTCTAAGGTGAGTTTATCATGCCTTTAAAATATACTTTGAAATGAGTACAAGTGTAAAGAACTCTTATGGCAATGCTTTGACAGAATACTAATCAAAGAGTCTAAGCCAGGCGTTGTGGCACATATCACAGCACTTGAGAGATTAAGGTAGGAGGATTGGAGGTTTAAGGTCATCATTAGCTACATAGTTAGTTCAGAGTTAGGCCTGGGCTACATGGTACCGTGCTTTAAAAAAAAAAAATCTAGGTATTATTCATGAAAGAATGAACTTGGAAGAACACATGTAAAAGAACTTCAAAATAACTATCCTCTAGCTTTTTTTCCTAAAGTGGGACTCATCTAGTAAATCCTTACGTCCATTTTGAAAAGACATAGTAGTACAATAAACTTAGTCCCATATATTCAGAGAAAAGTGACTTTGAAGATTATTTTTTTAAAGTAGGAAAGGAATTTACAAAGCATGAAAGCTGTATAAATCTAGGTGAACTCTACTAACATAAGAACATGTCAGCATGGTGACTCTTATTTTGAAGACCTGATCAGACAGAAACTGCTGCTCTTAATGCAGTAGGGAACACTTTATTTCTGCCTACTTACAACTGTCAGAAGAGCATGTGATTTTCAGCAGGCATCCTGCAAACAGCTCTTTTTAATGCCACTGAAATATAAAAGCAAAGTGCGTTAAATTTCTAGTTACGGTTCTTTAAAAAACAAAAGTTACCATGTATAGTTTTCACTATAAAGAACAAAACAACAATATAATTCCAAAAAAGTTTAAGAAAATTGTTATTACTTTTAGATATGTAACTGTTTAATATATTTTAGCTAATCATTCTATTGTATTCTGACAATATCAAAATCTAAATGTATATGGTCCTTCACTTGGGTTTGTGGTCCAGATTTCAGAAACTTACCTGGATGACTACAGATACTTTAATAAATAACTCCAGTGAAGTTCATATGGTAACAACGTATGTCTGGATCAACTGAGCAGCAAATATTCTAGAAGGATTTTTTGCAGAACATCTAGACTTGATTAGCTTTTCTTTCTATACTGTAATCACTTTAAAACTGGAGCTTGTTACAAAGTTTAACTGGTACTTCTCTAGTCTCACCAATGAAGTTCACTTTAAAAGAAAGAAAAATTTGTCAGTCTTTTGAAAAGTAATTCTTTAAAAGTGTGTGTTCACCTAAATGTAGTGATTTGTGTGACTATTAAACCTTTTAAGGAAAGTGCAAGCTTCATTTAAAAGAAAAATTGGAGCTTGTCACGCCCCCCCCACACACACACACACACAAACACATACACTAGAGCATTTGGGAACTACAAATGACATTTCCAATACTGAGCTCCACATGGGAGCACTAACTGCTTTCTTAACTATTTGTGTTATTGATTATATTTCACCGATAATTTCCAACATGGAAAATTTGACTTAAATCTATGGCCAGGTGCTCTCACCTATAAATGCAGATTATGAGTAATTTTAAACTGCAAATCTGAGAGGTAAAAGAACTAGGATCTGTAAGTTAAGCACAATAGCTCAATGCCGAGCACTTTCAGTCTTGTGATTTGAATGGTCACTTCATGTTTGTTTTCACTAAGTGAAATTCATCTTTTATTTTCTTCTTCATGTACTAATTTGGAATAAGTTAGACCAGAGGAAGTTTTCCCTGAGGAATTAGCCTAATAGTGTGTTGAAAAAAGACTGAGTTTCAAATCATCAGCGTTTCCTTCAAGCTTCATCTTTAGCATTTATTAACTGTGAGCTGTGAGTCAATCCTTTTTCCTCAGTGAGCCTGTGTGAGGCATCATAAAAGGGCCAGCTTTGCCAGTAATGATAGTAGTGAATGATTGTTTACTGCCTGGAAGTGTTTATTCTATCATATATGGTAACTATGTAAGCTTCAAAGCAATTCTGTGAAGTGATAAAAATAAATAAATAACAGCAGTCATTTGTTCTGCTCAAGTCTAATTACACACTGCTACGCAGGGTTATTTTGAGAACTGCTTTTTGTGACTGCTTTTCAAGCCTCGATGTGTATGTCAAAAGATTTCTCCTTTTCTTTTCTCGTTTTTTGGGTTTTTTTTTTCTTGCTTTGTGTTTGTTTTTACTTTTACTGAACATTGGTTTTCAGGATACGGAAAAATTTGGCCAGGATGGGAACTACAGTCATGTTCAGGAGTGCTGCACCTTCCTGCAGATCCCCTTTTGATAACACCAGCTTCACAGCTCATTTGAGTTCCTTGTGAGAAAGGCATTAGCTGAAGAATGCATAGGAAGGCAGCACCATGCTAAGGCCAGGAGGGCTCCCTTGGCTCAGGCTGATGTACTTATTGTTATACTGACTGATGTGCTTGTTGTAATACTGGCTAATGTACTTATAATAGTGGATGTGCCTCTTTGAAATGCTCCAGCAGTGCCCTTGGAGGTGAAGTCCCACATTAGTATCCAGCTTGGCAGCTCCCCTAATTTGACAATGGCTGTCTGCATGCTGGAGGAGTGAGAACCTGGTAGCTTCTCAGTCCATGAGGCCGGATGCCTTAAGAGTCCCAATCTGTGGCTGAAGGCCTACAAGATTTTTGGAGAACCATGTCTTCAATCCACATTGGAAAGCCAAAGAAGCTGGGTTCCAGTGTCTGCAGTAACAGGGTAGAAGCAGTCACCAGAAGCAGGGAGAAGGAAGGCAGGGAAAATTCAACAGCTTTTCCTTCAGGCCTCCTTAAATTTTGGCTGCTGCTGGAAAGTGTGCCTCACTCACTCTGAGGGAGTGTCTTCCCCCCTTCAATTAACCCTTCTAGGAAACACTTTTACAGGCCCACCTCAGTTGACTCCAGATCAAATCAAGTTGATAACCAAGATCAGCTATCACAGAACAAATGACTTCATTGGGGTTATGGAGTATGGTGACTCAAAGGTAGCCATATCACTGAAAAGTCGCATTGAGGCATGGGTAACTACTCACAAAACTGCATCCCTGAGTTCTCTACAAAAATTTCAGGCAGCTGTACAACCAGAGTCTTCTTGTCCCTAAGCAATTGTTTGCTATATATATAGCTTTGGGGAGAGGCTTTGTGAGTCTTGGAAGTTTGCTGAGCTTCCTGGTTTGTTGGTCTTTTGAGTTTCATGAGCTTCTAGAGCCTCCTTGCCCCTCCAAGAAGGAATGTTTCCATCCCTAAGAAGCAGCCACACAAAAGAACGTTTCTTTAAACACTGCGTCCAGAGTAACTTTCATGTCATCTCTGTGGATCTAGAAGTCATTCCATCATGGCATATGAATGATTAATTGGTACTCCATGGTACTCCCTTGATCATTAGTGTGCATCTGTGGAAAAGGAGCAATCCTGGCTCTCGTTACAGGCAGTGAAGTCCCACAGGCAGGTGAGCATGGAAACATCTTCCCAATGCCTAGAAGACTAATGCTGCTCACGTGCTCTTATGTCTTAAAAATGCCTCATTTTAATTCCTAATAAGATAAATACTGATGAATGCAATCTACATAAGTAAAAGCTCTTTGGAATACTAATTAACGTTTAAGAGTCTAAAAGAGTAGCGAGGACAAAAAGTTTGAAAAATCACTGCCCTAGAGTAACTGCTATAAATGAATAAGTAATGGCAGATACAGAGAGAACAATTAGGAAGGCATCAAACGTGGTTCAGAGAGAAAGAAGCACTATGGCAGATTAAGAGCCAGCCTTCAGAATAGCCATAGAAGTGTACGTGAAATAAGAAGTGCAATGAAAGGAAGGTTATAAAGCTTTGGAATTTTTTAGTTTTCATTTTTATTTTTGAGATATGGTCTCATTGTAGCCCTAGCTGATCTAGAACTCACTATGCAGATCTCTGATTTCGCAGAGATCCACCTGCCCCTGCTTCCTGAGTGCTGGGACTAAAGGCATGCAACATTATGCCTGGCTGAGTACTACAATTTTTAAAAATTTTTTGATTTATTTGTTTTTATTTTATGTGTGTAAGTGTATTGTTCTGCATGTATGTAAGTGCATCTGGGTCATGCAATGTGGACAGAGGTCAGAAGAGGGCATTCAGGTCTCCTGGGAGTTACATAGTTGTTAGCCACCATGTGGGTGCTGGGAACTGAACCCTGGTCCTCGACAAGAGCAGCCGGTGCTCTTGACTGCTCAGCCATCTCTCCAGTCCCTGGGTATTAGATTTTTAAAAAGGCAGGGCTGAACGCTATTAATGTAAAATGTACTTTATGTCAACATTAAAAAAGAACGTAAGAAGAAAACCTCTAGTATCAATATCGTAAATAACTGTCACAGATAAAAGGAGATGTTTTATTATAATAAAAGCATAAATGTATCAATTAGACACAATGATTTTGAAACATACTAAACCCCACCATGTTAGACTGCATGAAGCACAGAGAGAAACTGAGAAATCCACAAAGACAGAAATTTTTATGTTTTTGATAGAAAAAAGACACAATTCAGTAGAAATAAAAACTTTGGGCAACACTGTCAATCAACTTGTCTGATCAATTAACATTAATTCAAACTAAAAATGCATATTTTTATTCAAATGCTTATGGAGAAAACACCAAAATTGTATTCTGGGTGATAAAAAGTCTTATAATTTAGAATACTCCTTAACTACAAATAAAATCATAATTTGAAATCCGTAGTAGCTAAAATCTCTAGAAAAATCTTCAAATATTTGGAAGTTAAGGCAATTTGAAATAATCTACAAACCATGGAACAAATTTTAAGGAGAGTGCAAAAGAAAGTTAAAGTACATAATAAGTAAATAAAACCAATGGCTATTTATGGATAAATTCAAAGTAGTGTTCAGAGAAAACAATAGATTTAAGCCGATATTACTAAAAAGGAAAGTTAGAAATCAATGACATAACCTTCCACTTGAAGAAATACAAGGAAAAACAACTTACTTGTCTGTGATCCCAGTTTGTTCATTTGGATTTATAATTGGACAGCTAACTACAAGTTGGACTAAGAAAAGAAGAAGCAATTCAAATTATCATTACCAGTAAGGAGACATAACTACAGATTATATAGGAATTAAAAAACTAAAGAAAAAAAATAAATGGGTATATTAAGGGAAACTAACAGATTTATGGCTAGAATAGCTTAGCAAGATTAATACAACCAAAATCATAAAATATGGATAACTAACACTTATGATTAAAAACCTTCTATAAAAAGAATTTCAAGCCCAGGTGTCAATAATGAATGTATCAAACATATCAGAAAGAAGTGATGCTGCTCTTACCCCAACTTTTTAGACAATGGAGGATAAAGGAACATTTCTGAGATAAATTTATGATCTGACAGCATACTGGTAGTACATATTATTCAAGAGCTACATGTTCACTAACATCCTGGCAATCGTTCTGCATGTCCCAGGGGGGTTTCTCCCCAGCCACTTAGCCAAGCAGCCTCCTGATGATACTTACCTCCATTTGACTACTTCCCTACTTGTCTCCTTTCCGAGGCTGCTGATTCAGTTCAAAATTGCTTATATAGAAAGCCAACTGTGTCCTTGTCTTTGCCCTTACCAACCCAAGTTCTTCCCAGGAAAATTTCCTCTTTTTTTTTTAATCTCTAAATGTTCATTAAAATATGTTCCTGAAAAATGAGCTCTCTGTTCTGTAATTGAAAAATCCCACTCTTCAGATGGATGGAGCTTCTGCAATCAGATTGTTTTTAATGACCACTTTAAAAAAATATTTTATTTATTAATTTTGTTTTCTGTGTATATTGTGTTGCCTGACTATGTGTAAGTCCACCCAGGTTGTGTGCTTGTGGAGATCAGAAAAGGGCATCAGATTCCCTGGAACTGGAGTTACAGACAGTTATTAGTTGCCATGTAATTGCTGGGACCCAAACTTGAGTCCTCTGCAAGAGCAGCCAGTGCTTTTAACCCCTGAGCCATCTCTCCAGCTCTAGATGACTGCTTTTTAATACCTTTATATTTTAGTATAATTTTTACTCAAAGTTATTCGTTCTTGAATAGCTCTTATGCTGAAACTGGACAATGACTTGAGCTTATCTTCTTTATTTTTTTCTTCTTACCCTTAAGGGTAGGAGATCTTTTTGGCAAAGCTTACTTTTCCTGTTATAATATAAAACTAGAAAAGTTGCTAATGAAAGTGGCATAAAATAGACAAGTAGGAAGAAACAACACTTTGACTTTAACCATTAAAAATTCCAGTAGTGTTATTATTTTTAACTTTATCCTATACATTTGCATCACCACGATTTGTATTTTATTTGTTCTTAAATATTTTTGAGATGATGCTACAGAAATTTACATACTGAGCATTTTTAAAGACATTTAACCCAATGACATCGATTTCCATGTTATTACTAAATTCTTGGTTAATGCTTTGAAGTGTTGTATAATGTTGTGTAGCATTTTGTATACTATAAGTGTGCATAGTTTTTTATGTACTCTTTACTACTGTGAAATATAAAGGTTTCCTGCCTCATTTTGCTAAATTTCTTTCCCCCCAAATGTCTATTTGTTACAAAATGCCTGAATGTGCAGAGGGAAGTAGAATTAGTATAGATTATTTCATTTCCTCCCATTTTGTGTGTCTGGGGGCGTCTAATTTCACAACAAAAAGAACTTATTTTATCTTATTTCTTTATTGACCACATCTTAAATAGTTCTCAATGTGCTTAGAAATGAGAGCTTCTTTTTACTTTTTTGTTAATAATTCGCACATCTTTACATTTGGATTATAGCAAAAATGTTTTGGTCTTTAAACTTTTAGAGCTTAATTTTCCTAAACTGTGGAAATTTATGATCTATCAGATACTTTTCCCAGAATCTGACAAAAGGTACAATGTCCGCTGAGTAAACTTGTCACTGATTTATGGTGTCTTTTTTTTTAATCAAGTAATAAATGTTATAGGATCCATTTTTTATAATACTATCATGTTTGTCACAATTGTTTATGATTTATTTGGTAGGAATTCTCCATCTACAATCCGACTTCTCCATGCTCTATGATTTGTCAGGGGTGTGGGGAAAACAGGGTATATTTTGAATGAATATGTTTCAAACATATATGTATATAGCTCATTTAAGCTTTGTTTTTATTTACTATATTGAACTTATAGTTAATTTAAAATGGCTGAGGAAAAACTTGTATTAGAGAATTCAGAAAGGAATTCTCGGGTAACAGGATCAGCTGCTCATACAAAGCCACACAGGATGAAAACTGCAAACCAAAGTGAGAAAACACATGGTTCGCTTCAAAAGTTGGATTCTCTATAAGCTAATCCACACAGACTCGCAGGATTCCTCAGTTCCCCTTGGACAAAGACCTCTTTATCTGGCCCATGCAGAAGAGGCTGTAGGAAAGACAAGACTAAGAGAATCAAGCAGCTATATTGTTGAGTTCAGAAACATCCAGAGGCCCAGGGACAGTGACAGGCTGTCAGAACATTACTGCTTCGATAGAAGGAGGGCCCAGCTGTTGTCCATCTGCTCAAGATTTAAATAACTAAGGTGGGATGTGAAAGGATGCGATTGTCCCATCTGGATCCACCATCTGCTGCTCTGCCAGGGTAAGACAGGGTCTGGGATTGGAGGTCTAACTGATTGCACAAACTCAGATCATTTCAAAAAGGAAATTGGCCCGCCTCGAGAAAGGGAGACAACAGAGGGCACTGCAAAGCACGGTCTGGCCATTCTTATGAATGAGCAATACACACTCTCATGAATGATCAGACCCCTGGTCAGGTGGGAAGCCCTTGACAGCAGCTTTCAGGTGTTCCCTTTGCTTTTATTTCATGAGCCACCCAGTCCTGCAGCAGATATATGTCAGTATGGTGTTGAGCACACTGATTCTCTTGTCTTCTGCTTGAAGATGATCGGTGCATTGTTTTTGAGGACTGTGTGTCAGGATGAGCACATGTATGCAACTAAAAGTGTTGTATATATGTCATTTCCTAGAGCCTCAGCTCCCTTTTCCGCAAAATGAGAAAACCAAAGCAGTCTTGTTACTGAGCTATTGGAAGAATTAAATGAGATAATACACGTAGAGGGATTGGAAAGGACCATGACATATTGTGAGGTCTCAGTAAATGGTGTCTGTGGTTATTGCTATGATGATCATCTTTATTGTTTTTGTAGAAATTAATAGACATCAGGATCTTCACCCTAAATGCTTTTGAAACATATATTTATTACTGTGCTAGAACTGCACATTGAAAATTTGTAGGACTGAGTGATTTAAAGAAATATGAAGCTGTCCCTTGTGATAGGACCACAACTCTGCATATTAACTGCACAGCTGTGATGCTGTTAATTAAACCCTTCCCTTCAACATGTAAACAGGTTCTTGATGTGCATCTGCAGGCAGGTTCTCTGAAGTGTCCTTACTGCTGCCTTTAGGAATACTTTAAGCATCTTTGGAAGTCTTTGTGGCTGCTTTTCATTTTGTATTCTAAGATCATCAGGGGCACAATTAATGACTTAATGATCCTTCTTTGGAGCTTAGAATATTTGAAATCTTTTTTTCTTTCCTTCATAGGAATACTTCAGAATGTAATTATAAAAACCTGACGTATTTCTTACCTTTCAAAATGTTGTAAGTTGTAAGTGAGAACATCAGTTGTGTTTTTTAAAGCTATTTTATTTATTATCTTTATTCTATATGTATGAGTGTATTGCCTGTATGTGTGTAAGTGCACCTGTGTCGTGCTATGCCCTCGGAGGTCAGAAGAAGGTGTCAGAACTCTGGAACTGGAGTTACAAATGGTTGTTAGCCCCCACATGGGTTCTGGAAATTGAATCTGGGCCCTTTTCAAGATCACCGAGTGCTCTTAACTGCTAAACCATTTCACCAGCCCTTGAGTTGAATTTTTAAAAATATTTTACCTATTATTTTTACTTTATGTGTATGAGTATATTGCCTGCATGTGTGTAATTGCACCCATGTTATCAGTGCCTGCAGAGGTCAGAAGAGGGTGTCAGGTCCCCTGGAGCTGGAGTTATGAATGGTCGTTAGTCATCATGTGGGTGCTGGGAATTGAACCCAGGCGCTCTACAAGAGCAGCCAGTGCTCTTAACTTCTAAACCATCTCTCCAGCCTGAGTTGTATTTTTTTATGCCAAAAGAATTATACTGCTATCTTAATAACATCATTTTTACTTTTCTCTACATGGTAGAAACTTTGGGTTAACATTTCTTCTAATCGACTTTTCTTGAAATATATGAAAAACCTATACACTAACGATCTTAGAGAATGTCAAATGTATCATATTTTCATAGAATTCTAAATGTGTGTGACTCTATGTGAGCATCAGTTTAGTTGTAGAAAACATTTAAAGCCATTCTATGAAAATTGATGTATTTTAATCATAAGCTTTGACCAAGGCTTTCTAAAAATTCACAGGTGAGGGTGAACTAACTTAGGCTTGCCTGCTTGCACAGGTGCTGCCCATTGGCCTTTTCTATTGTGTCCTTACCTCTAGGTAGATCTTTTTCATCTCTGTTTTACAGACAGGAACCTCAGTGAAGAGACACTGCAGTAATAGAATGCCAGGCCTGGCGGCTCCCATCATACCATATTGCCTTCCACACAAGGAAAACCCACAAGCGTTTGCTTTTCTCCTGTTCTAACTACATTTTCTCCCATTTAAACCATTTTTTTTCCTCAAAGACAACAACTGCACCTTGTGGGCCTCTTTTCACATAAACTGACACACTGTTCATGAGTGTCTCTTGTGGAATCTTCAGGTGCGCAGTGCCCCTGAGCAGCCTAGTGGTATCCGTGAACGCCTTCTTGTCAAGGCCCTTTGTCATTAGTGAGCCTGAATCGTGTCTGTGTACTTGCTGAGGCAATTATTTTTCTTGGTCAAGATTTGTTTTCCTTCAAGGTTGAATTCTTCCATCAGCCTTGGCTCTGGGCAGGCACATTGAAGTGGGAAAATTAAGAAGTCAATTCAGAGCTCTGCATAGAAAGTATTGTATAGGAAACAGAATGCTCAGTTCCTTCAATTGCTGAGAGAATATAGGGTTTAATTTTTATAACGTTCTAAATATTTTTCACCTAATATAGTTCTTTTTCTGATGACAGTTTCAAAGTAAATCAATAATGTGCAGTGTGTTTCCTTTTCTTCTTCAATACAGCATACAAATTTTACTAGAACTAACATTCATCTTTTCTCTTCATGATCTATTCTTATCTGGAAATTTTTCAAAAAGAATCTTGAAATGGGATTTTTATAGTAGATTTAGAGGTGGAATGCTAAAATCTGTATTCAAAGACAATAATATCTAACAAATGACAGAAAAACTAAAATTCTAAACACCCACCCCACAAAACATCCTATTTCTGGGTCTACAGTAAGCGCATCCTGTTTACCTTGCCATGAAGAAAACAGGACACTTATAGCAGTGCACACAGGAAGAATACAGTCACTAAAATAGCAAAGTACTTCGGTTCTGAACTAATATATTTCTGCCATGTGTACAATGCTAACCTGACAGTATGTTTTCATCTTTAATCTGCACTGGAGCTGGGGGTGCATCTGTCCAGTTATTAAGGATATAATAAAGAAGGATATCACAGTTTACTATCAGGCAGTGTCGAAACAAGCCATAAATGCTTGAAATTGTTTATTTCTGTATTGAGCAAAACAATTATGTTCTTTTAAAAAAAATAGCATGGTCAGAGAAGGGCGTGGTGTGGCACACCTTTATCCTCAGCACTCAGAAGGCAGAATTAGGATCTCTGTGAGATTGAGGCCAGCCTGGTCTACATAGTGACCAGACCAGCTGGAGCTACAGGGAGACCCTGTCTCAAAATAATAATAATTAATAATAATAATAAATAGGTTAATATAAAATACGCTGTGTTTCTTATTCCATAGAATTTAAACTCAGTCACCCACTTTGGTGTGGGTGTTGGTGAGTGGAATTTGTGTAAATAAAGTCCTCTGTATCCTTTGTATGGTGAGATCGATTCCCACCATAGTTTGTCCTCAGTGAAGACAATTAAAAGCAAGGTTGAATCTACGCTGATATTTTTCATTAATTTCATCAAATCCCAATACTTCTATGACCTCTACTCTAACACATCAATTTAATGCTGTGTTATAGTCCAAAGATATATAGAAACTACAGTCCAAACTGCCAAGTAATTGTAGCAATCCTGAGTAATATTAGGAGGTTTCAATTAGAAATTAATATTGTATTCTTAGGCCTTCCTGTAGAAGTTGAAATGGATTTTTCATGCTAGTGGGTGGCTATATTGCCTGTTCTGCCAGCCATGACTCTATTTCTCGCTGTTTGATTAGAGTTGCTATATTGAACAAGGCCACTGAAAATATAACTGTGTCCCTAGAAACATATTGGCTTACACTTAATGTTTTCTTGTTTCTTCTTTTTTAAAAACTTGTTTATTTATTTTTATGTGTGAGTATTTTGCCTACATGCATGTAAGTGTACCTGTGTGTACAAAGCCCCCAGAGGCCAGAAGAGGGGTCAGATCCCCTGGAACTGGAATTATAGACAGTTTTTAACCACCATACAGTGCTGGAAACTGAACCTGGGTCCTCTGGAAAAGTAGCTAGTGCTCTGAACTGCTGAGCCATCTCTCCATACCTGTTTCTTCTTTTTCTATTGAAAGCATGGCTAGGATAAATTTTTAAAGAAAGATAAGCATTGTATCTATATATCCAGATTATTATATCAATATTGCATTGTAATCATGAAATGATTTTATTTTACTGAATAAACAAAATCTCAAATCCTTTATGTAAAATCCCATCTTATTCCTTAATAAATTGGGTAATAGAATCAATAAAGAATGGTCATAAAAGAGTACTTTCCTTGTAACAAAAGATTTAAGTCTGTACACTTACCCTTACCTTAAACTAATCACTTTATGCCAACACACCTGAGATTTTTGTGGTAGTTAATCTTGTCAACCTGACTGGATTAAGAGTTACCAAAGGGATAACTGAAGCACACCTCTGTGTATGTCTATGGTGGCATTTCCAGACACCATTAGATCATTGGGGCTTTGATAAATGATGGTTTAATCTATATGTTGATTCAAATGTGTGCAGAATGTGAAGGTTGGTAGATTTGTGGAAGGTAGGACCTACTTACAAGAAGTAGGTCACTGCAAAACTGTTCCTGGAGCTCGTATGTTGCCCTGAGCCCTTCCTACTATGGTTCTGGCTTCTTGTTGTTGCTGCTGTTGCTGTTGTTTTTGTTATGGGGTCTCATATAACCCAGGCTAGCCTCAAACTCTATCTGTAGCTAAGGCTGTCCTTGAACTCGTGATCTCCTGCCTCTACCTCCCACATGCTGGGATTATGGGTGTATACCACTACACCCAGCTCCTGTTTCGGTCCTCCATGATGTGAGCTGCTCTCCTTACCTTTGCTCCCTGGGTAATATAAGGCGAACTGCTCAGTTCCTCTTTGCCCTCCCCATAAGAATGGTCAAATCACCACTGAAACCATGAACCAGAATAAATCTTTCCTCCCTTTGGCTGTTAATATCAGGTGTTTTGGTCACAATGATATAAAACTAACTAAGTCACTTACATATACATCTATCTTCCTGGTCTGTATTTCACTTTGAGCAAGAAGAGAGGATGTAGCCATCGTTCAACAGAACCTGGTCTAACTTGATGCCAGAGGTTGCAAGCATGACCTCATTCAGGTATAGGTCTTTCCCAACCACTGACGTGTCCTCTGTTGATGAATCTCTCAATATGGGCCTCTCTCTCATTACTTTCAATAAGCTGCTATTTACTTTTAGGAAATAATCATTCCAGTATAAAAGGCCCTGTATTACATAGCCTTAAGCCATTCTGAGTACCACAGCTGCTGAGTTTCCATGGATACATTATTACTAGGAGGGTTTTGGTGCTGCAGACAGAGTTCACTACAGCAGCTTGTATTCAAAGGGTTTGCTGTGTCTTTTAAAGACAATGTAAGGATGTCGCTGAAGAGTTTTTGATGCAGTCAATTGAACATGAGATTGTTTGGGAAGAACAGAGTGTAGAACAAATAGAACACAGTGTAATTGCCATTAAGATTTGGATTTTCTTATGTTAATTGGTTTGTTTAGAAAACACAATGTCTTTGCTGTGAAACATCAATTAAGAGTACAATCATGATGAATTTCAGGTGGCATTTTACAGTGGTTCACAAGATTACAAAAGCGAGCCTGATAAACCTGGTTAGCCACATTTACTTACTACTCTCTACCAGAATAGCACTGTATACCACTGGGTAGGCTTAATAAAATAAAATTGTGCACATAGCCTTCTTCTGAATGAAGTATGCAAAATGGTTCTGTAGTTGACAGAGGATCCTAAGGTAACAAAATTTCAATATTCCTCCCAAGTGTATTACAGAGACAAATCATAAGTCATTTCAATACTTTTAATCAATTTTTCCTGTGTAGCCTGTTGGGAGAAAATCACAATAATAATCATATCTAATAAGTTATTTATGCACAGAGAATCTGTCTGAGCCAGGTGTTATAATGTCATGAAGAATTATTGGTCTGAGGCTTCAGCCTGAATTAGGGCAGTATCTTGAACACAGATGGCTCTAAAAGTACCTGATTTGTTAATTGTCTGGTTAGAGCAGCCACTGGGGGCCCAATGTTTCATGACACAGAGGAAGAGGGAGAAGAATTGCCTAACATGAAGATTGCTCAGATGTGGCAGACCTGGCTGATTGCAGTACAGGACCCTCCGTGGAAGTCACAGGGTGATAGAGTTGAAATAGAAAAGGCACAAAGAACATCTAAAATCTGGTGATTAGGTCTGAGCTCATGTCTCTGACCCGTTGGAAGAGTCAGCTTCAATTTACCTTTCCCTGTTTCCTTTTTATAAGTAAAAGAAGTACAGGAAAATGCAGCATCCATTTGAGTATAGAGTAATATCTGAGTATATACAAGTCCAAATCAACACAAGCATCCCACTACTCGCTACTGGCATATATCCAAAGAAATGAAATCTGTATATCAAAGAGAAACCTTAACTTCCTTGTTCACTGCAGCACTATTCAGAATAACCAAGGTTTGGAATCGACTGAGGTACCCTTCAACAGATGAATGAATAAAGAGAATGTGGCAACTATACAATGGAATAATATTCTGCTTTAAAAATAATGAAGCCCTTTCATTTGAGGCGATATGGATGGCATTGGAAAACAGAATATTAAATGAAACAAGGCAGACATAGAAAGGCAAATACCACATGCTCTCTCAAGTGTACAAACTAAAATAAGTTGAGTACATAGAAGTGGAAAGTAGGATAGTGGTTACTGGAGGGGGAGAGGGATGGGGAAGGAAGAGAAAAGTTTGATCCAGTATACCAAAATACAGATGGATAGGAATTAAAAGCATTCTAGCCAAGCATGATGGCACATGCCTTTAATCCCAGCACTTGGGAGGCAAAGAAAGGATCTCTGTGAGGCCAGCAGGGTCTATATAGTGAATTCTATGCCAACCAGTCCTGCGGCTAGCCTGGTCTTCATAGCAAATTCCAGGCTGTCCAGGGCTATGTAGTGAGACCATAAATAAATAAATAAATAAATAAATAAATAAACAATAAATAAATAAATAAATGGGACTTCTGGGGCTATAGAGAGGCTCAGTGGTTAAGACCACTGGCTGCTGCTACAGAGGACAGGGTTCAGTTCCCAGCACCCACATGGTGGCTGACAACCATCTGTAACTCCAGTTCCAGGGGATAGGATGCCCTCTTCTGACCTCCGAGGGTCACAACACGGGTGCAGCTACTTACATACAGATATTACACTCATACACATAAAATAAAAATAATAAATAAAATATTTCTTTAAAATAAATAATAGCACTTCTACTTTGCTCTTCTAAATCTCCTTTGACTCCAAGTCTCTGACAACTTATGAAGCCCGAATATCAGCATAGGCACTCTAACTGAATATTTAAATTGTATTAGAAGGGGCAAACATTAAATTAAATTTACCAAATAAGAGAAAAAGGAAAGAAGCTCACATACATTAATGTATAAATGGGAGCCACAGCTTTCCATAATGTACACCTCTATTTAATTCATTGAACCATCCCTTCTTTGAACACTTAGAAGCTGCTGCCTTCTATTACTTAGTCACCTTTATGGTCAGGAGTCTAGGAAAATCCTGCTTTTATCTGAGGTTGCACAGTTCAAAAGCTACTTATTTTTGCATTTATATGAGCAGATTTCGTCATCTAAGTAAGTTCTGGACACTGAGATAGTATAGAAAATAGTGAAAAAGCTGCTTGAGTGTTATTAGAAGCAGGCCCAAACGTAGTTAACCGATGTAAAATTGATCATCTTACATCATGTTTGTAGGTTAGAAATCCATCATAGGTTTCAGAGGGCTAAAATCAAGGTGACCTTAGGGCTGCATTTCTGTCTAGAGGTTGATGAGAAGAATGTATGCAATTTCAAGGTGGCCCACACACTTGGTCATGAGTCCCCTCTTTCCATCTCAAAGGCAGCAAAAGTAGCCATGTCCTTACCAAGAGGAAATCTCTGGTTTTCTGCAACCAGAAACCATGCTCTCTTTTTAAGCACTCATGGGATTACTATTTGGTTCACCCGGCTAATACCAGGTAGTCTCAAATGAACTTTAATCATATTTGCAAAATCCCCTTTTCCATGTACGGTAGCATAGCCACTGACTCTGAGGATGAGGGCTTGGACACCTTTGGAGGTCATTATTTTGTTACCACAGAGGTGGCAGTCATTTTGGCTCCTGAGGGGACCTTGAAAATGTTAATTATGCATAAGCATTTAGACTCAGAAGGACAAATGACATCTGAACACTAATAACTTTTGGAAATTTAAGTTCTAGGCTGCCTTCACCAGATTTCTTTTTATAATGAAAAATATGTGCAAGGGACTGTTTTGAAATTTGAAATACGCAGCTGAAAACATTGCCTCAAGAATCATATATAAGACTTCAGTTTCTCTTATCTCCTGTTTACTTGGTTCAAAGCCCAGTTGCAAAGGCTAAGGCTAGATCCAATTGCAGCTCTCATAAAGCATTCAGTATACAGATGCTCCTGCTTACAGTTACATAAATTGAAACTACAGAAAATGAACTGAACTCACCTAACCTACTGAAACAGCATGGCTTAGCCACAAAGTACATTTCAAAGTGCTCACTGCTTTGCATCTTGTTCACATGGTACATGGGTGCCTAGGAGTTGCATTGCTGAGTTAGAATATTATGGCATATCACTAGCATGGGGAAAAGACCAACAATTTTTAAAGCACCATTTCTTCTGAATGTGTATGGCTTTCATGCCATTGAAAAGGAAAACAAAATGCTCAGTAGAACCACTGTAAAGCTGTCAGTGACAGGAAAGACGAACACGGTGAGTACTAGGAAGATGCAGGGAGTGCTTGATAGTAGAAGGAAAACTAATACCAGAGCAGGATGTATAGTCTTCACCAGGATCCCGCCTCCTTCCCAGGGAAACAGCTTAGCCTGTATTGCTGCCTGTAAAGAAAAGCATTTCAAGTGACCTTCTGACCTTCACAACGATGCGATTATTGACCTCGTCCTTCAGAAAAGTGCTTTGAGCTTCTACTTTTCTTTTTTTTCTCTCTAATGACTGCTTCAGTCCATTCACCTGCACCCCACCTTCCTTTTCCAGACTCTTTCAGGCAGCACACATTGTAGACATAACTCCATGGGATTATGTGGATCAGAACTAAGGGCTCTGCCCTTGAGAGGTGATTGTGCAGAGATAAGTTCAAACTATAGGAGGCCTCAGGTTACACACTGTGCCTGTCAGTGGCCTAGAAATATCTACTGAGGGCCAGTTAAAAGAGAACATGTCTACCCGATCCTCTTGAGGTTACTGGAGTTAATTTTCTCAAGCGTATACAGATAACTGGGTTCTCAAATATAAAATCGTTTCACTGTACCATTTCACTATTTAGCTTAGAGCTAGTACTGATTCAAAAACTATTTCAAGGACAGATAAATATGCTTTCTACAAAATTCCCTTAAGGAAGTATACTACTGAAAGAAAAATGGGGTGGAGAAGCACCTTCAGAGCAAGCATTCTATCCCTGCATTTATTTTAGCCACAAAAATTCAATTTGCTTGAGTTGTCTAGGGACAGGACTTGACCTTATTTCCAGAACACTGTGTAATGGTTTGACAGTATCATTCTAAAGGGCCATCTGATTCCTTACTTTGTAAACATAAGTCATCACTTATTCTTATCCTGTAATTACAAAATTAATGAAGAAAATACTTTTGTGTATCTGAGTTATTAGGGACACTGTCCTGCTTCGGGACAGCACAGAGCATTAGAAGCACTGGATGAGTAGCAAGCTGGGCTCACCATTAACTGAGATAGTGAGGCATAATAATAACTGTAGTTATTATTTCCTACACATGGTCTCACATGCAGAGAGCATGGTATGAGTTTCAGTTCAGAATAAAAGGTGGGCTGGCTGATGTCTGAAATCAATGGATGTCAGAGGAGCCTAGACACTGGGTGATGAGCATGAATAATTGAAGACTGACTTGTTAACTCCTGAAGTGAAGTTAGCCCTGCAGAGAGGTGTACTGTCAATTGCTAGCAATTTACTATGTTTTTGAAAACCACAGGCAGCAATTTACAGAAAAGATTAGGCCGGTTACTATACACGTGTGGCATTTTCTTGATTTAAGATGTCAATCTGGAAACCTGTAAACTGACAGCTAGAGTTTGGAATGAGGTTACAAAGTTTAGCAAAGACCTGCTTTTCCCTGAGAATGCCTATATTTCTATGAGGGAGACCCCTAAATACACACCCCCTGCTGGGGGTAACTGTGTGTATGCAAATGAACAGTGTCAGGAAAGGGTGATATATCTTCTCTCAGAACCATTAAGTACCTTTGCAATGCTTGGTGCTCTAATGCACTTGGCATTTACTGGGGAGGGGGGGAAGGTACTGAGCTTTTATTTCTTGAGAGAGAAATCGCTGTCCATATTTCTTCAGTCCTGTGCCATCGTGGGGGATATCATCACTTCCACTCCCCGCCACGAGTCTACTTTGCAGCTCTTCATAAGAAAATGATTAAAGGAAAATCCCCTTTTTATTAGTGTAATTTCTTTCCATTCATTTTCCCCATTGGTGTTAAGTCAGTAACAATAATTTTTTCATATTTAATTTCTTCATGCTTGGAAGCAGGCTTGGGCTCCCCACGGGAATTTGCAACCCTGGGGATCCAGAGGGAGGATTGCTGCAGGATGAATATTCATGAGATATAGCACCTATAATTTATACACAATAAAGCATAGCCCATAAGGGATCATTTTCAGAGCTTACCAAAAATGGGCTTTTGATCTACTTTAAAATTTACTCTCAATATTTACATTCATTTAATTTAACATCCTTTCTAAGGATTTGTTATCAAGCTTATATTTTGCAAATCTGAGTTGTAATTGATATAATTGCTAGTCCTAATCTAAAATCACATGTGTCAATGATGGTTTTTAAAAATTGAATTTGGCTTTACAGTATGAAAAGTCAACACTTCCAGTAAGTGTTACCATCCAGTCAGTCTGAAAACCAAGACTACCTGTTAGGTTACCAATTCTCTAATTACACTCTCTCTCCCAAGAAAAAGCTTGGCACATCCCCTACAAGAGTTGAGCTGAGCATGCTGTGGCTCTGTAGCCCCTCCCTCCCCTCTTACAGCTGTAAGCAAGCCCATCCTCCTGATGTCCAGACCCCGGGATGGCTTTAGTGGCAGCCTCTGAGATTTTTGCACATGTCTTAGGTCACAGCATCTTGAAACATCCTCTACATCTCCTGGAAACTTAAAAGAGCAAGGAACTTCTGTGTTTCCAGATTAAGGCTTCTTTCGCTCAGGGCCCCCATGCGACTGCTGGTGCCCTTGATGTAACTCCCCTAATGAAACTACTCTGAGGATTATTCATGTTAGCTCCTTTCTATTGAACCTACATATGTCCTTTCACTCCTTTATAAAACAATGACAGCTCCTGTGTTTTGCTCTTATTCTTCTCTCATAATTTTGTTCTCAAAAATGAGGGAAAAGACCATTTGACAAGTTTTATTTTTTAATCTCTCATGTCAAATATTGAAGGCAAAATGTAAAGTACTAGTAATTACTCATAAGCGATGGAATTGAACTACTTAATAAATAGCAATTAGTACTAGATTCAAATTCTTGCTTTATTCACAGATTTCTTATTTAACTATAAGAAATCATTACAATGATTGGACCATTTTACACACATGTTGAAGAGTAACAGCTCTGAAGTAGCTTTTCAGTCTCTAAGGTTTTCTATTTATGGCATACAACAGTCTTCACACTATTAGCACATGCATAGTTTTTTACCCGATAGTTTTAGAAGAATTGCTTTGGAATATCAATAGGTAATTTCACTCAACTTTTCCAGAATCTTCTCCTATAGGTAATATCAAACATTTGTAATTAAGGCATGCAGGCACAGGGCCTAATTACTTTAAACCTTGTTAGAAAAGTAACAAATATAATCATAATTGTTTCAGAAAGGAAGTTTATTGAAAACAGCAGGAAATAAGTTTCTAAGGCTGAAATTATGAAAGGTTTACACACCAAGGTGTCTTGCTGCTTGAGCCAGACTATAATGACTTCAACTTGATCTATCTTTTACCATTATAAATACTCTATTTTATTTTTCACTAGATCATTTAAAACTCTACATACTTTATTAGGAGTATCAAACAGAGGTAGTTTGCATTTATATTGTATTTTCCTTCCAGTAGCTCTGGGTGTTTTACAGAACATGACAGCAGCCATCAAAACACTTTGTCAGGTATGTAAGGTGAGAAATAATGCAATAAATGTACCAGAGGCATAGTACTCATTGCAAAATGTCCACTTTCTGCAAACTTTTTAAAGAAAAGCCTTTTAGAAATTTTATTTTAAATGCATCCCAACTTTCTCAAACATATTCTGCTCTTAGTTTTAGAATTAGAAAATTATACAGCCAATTTATTGAGCTTTGAGCCCATATGATGTTGATATGGGGAGAAGCAGAGTTCCTTGAGAGTGAGGGAGGCTTTCTCATCTCAGGGGAGCAATAGCTCAAGGAGTTAGGGTCCAGGAAAAATCAATGGCAGCCAAAGCTACCCTGGGCCAGTGGCCTCTGTGTCTTTTGTCTAGTAAACTCAAAGAATGAATTTCACAAATAATGGTAGAGTGAGTTTGTATAAAGGAGTTTATTATATATTCATAGATAAGATCTTAAGAGAAAGGAAGCAGGCAGAATGCTTGTGTATCAACAGCAGGTTCCAATAAATGGATCGGAGGGTCCCCCATCTATGGGTTAATAAGGCTTTTCTGAGTTGAGGCCTGGGTGGGGGTGGAATCTGGACAGAGCTGCTGGCCAGGCCATGACGAGTTCACACAAAGCCGTTTTAGTCATTTCCTCACCTAGAGTTTCCAGACAGTGGAGTTCATTAGGTTGTGCAGAAGAAACCGGAGCAGGAACCAGAGCCCATAGACACTTCTGGCACTCCTAGACTCTGGCCAGGACAGAACCAAGGACATTTCTGGCTCTTGTCCAAGCACGAGAATCAGAACTGCTCATTTTTGAGGTCCCTGTAACTAAAACTGCCTGTTTCCTGTTCTCATCAGTATTATTGTAGGCACTGACAACATGTCACAGGATGAAAAGAAACTGAACTTATTCTAGTGGTAGAGATATGATACACACATAAGAAAACATCAAATACAATGACTTCTGTTAAATCTTAGCAAGAAAAGATGTAGTCCAAGAGGTCCAAGAGTAACTTTAAGGGAAATGGTAGAGTTAAGACACTTGAGTGGAAGAAGGATGAAGCCATATGCTAACCCAGGGGGACACCAAATCCCCAATCTAGGGGACAAGGCACAGCAGTGATGAGCAGGGGAAGGAGGATGGGCCATGTGGAAAAATTCTAACTGTGCTGGATTTTTTTCTGATATTGACCATTTCCCCCAATTCTCTAGCAACTCCTGGGTTTCAGACAATTCAACAAAATTCTGACACTATTCAGAGTTAGTATAGGTGATAAAAGATAAAAGCTTAATCGAAATAGACTATCCCCATGTCGTATATCAACTACGAAGGCGATTCCCAACTTCCCTGCATTTGTGCCTGGCTTAATCATACATTCAAGAGTGCCCATGACTGCCCCTCAAATCTAATAGACAGATGTTAGTTCTCACAGGCAATAAGGATGAGAGCAATTAGTAAGCTATCATCTAATCACCCACACTGAGAACAAGAAAGGGAAGAGAGTTAAGTAGAGGATGGAAAAGGTGACGGCCGTGACCAGTCCCTCCACTGGACAAGCAATGCACCGGTACAGGGGAAGTAGTCCCCTCTCAGGGATCCGAGTCTCATTCATAAAAGAATTTAAGAATGGACTTGATTGGAAGTTTTAGGACAATTTTATTAATTCTCAGGGTAGGCAAGCTGGAAATCTCTGCAGCTGTCCTGAGCAGAATGCAGAGGAGAGGAACAAAGTCATGAAGCTGTGCAGATTTAGAACCCACAAAGAGGTCAGACACTTGGCAGACTTGCAGCCACATGGCAGGGAGGGAAGGGGAGCTTTAGTGAAAAAGAAAAGAAATCCAAAATGTCAGGGTAGCCAAAGTGTTAGGAACAACATGGTTAGAAAAGACATATAAAGAAAATCAGAAGTTACACTTTCCTGAAGAATTCAGAAATGTGGGCCGAGTTACATGCAGAGCCACTGTCTGTGGTGGGGCACAGAAGCACTGTGCCAGGGGGCAGAGATTTCAGCAAAGAATAGTTCACCACCTCATTACCACACTAGGCATTCCACTTATCTCTTTAGCATGACGCCTTCCTAGGGATGGTCCTGTGACCAAGTGATTGATCTGACAAAACTGGAAAGTTGGGTCCCACCCAGGCCAGAGCTTATTATTCTATTGACCAGATTTCTTCCAAGGGTTTTTGTTTGGTTGTTTGTTTTGTTTTGTTTGCTTTGCTTTGTTTTGTTTTGTTTTGTTTCTACTATAACAACACAACTACCTCTCTGGTTGGTCCAAGAAGGCATGCAAAAAGTATGTGGGCTGCTGACTGGTTCAGCCTACTATGAGCTCAAAGAATGGCAAATTTCAATAAAGATTACCTCAGTCTTCATCCAGTTCCCACCTTAAAACTCAGAAAAGGCCACTGGGCAGGAAAGCAGGATGTATTCCCCCTAGAATCCCTCCCAGTTTTAGAAATCTATCTCACTTTTCCTTGCTAAATCTATATTCGCTGTGCTCATTCCTTATCAGCATTTCCCAATTCTTCTTTGGTGTGAATGATAAGGAACCCAGGAGCCACTGGCTTGGGACAGCCTTGCTGACCATGGTTGTCTGGCATACTAGCTCCTTGAGTTAAGCTCACCAGGAGCATGGAAGGTTCCATGCACTCAAAGAGCGAACATAGAATACCTCCGTAGAATGACTTGTAGACTTAGGATCACCAGCTTGCTTTAAAAGTTGTAATCAGAAACACCAAATGAAAGAGACACAAGAAAGGCAGAAGGGGGTGTCCATGCCTTATCCACATACACAGCCGTCCAACATTTTTACGAGTTGGCATGAGATTCCCACAGCTTCATTACTCAAGAAACTTTTTTGTGTGCATTATATTAGATGCTGCCCCTCGAGACCTCACCCTCCTTTTCTGTCCCGTCTCCCTTCCTGTGAGTCTCCTTTGTCACCCTAAGCAATTTTACTTTTGCTTTCAGGTCAGGTATACATACCTGATTTTAGGTATCTATATAAAGATAAGATAAAACATGATATTCCTGAAACAGGCTCACTTCACCTAATGTGATTATCTCCTCAGTTGCATCCATTTTCTTTTAAGTGACATTCATAACTTCATTCTTTATGACTGAAAAAATTCATATACATATACATGTATATATATATATATATATATACATTTTCTTTACCCATTCCTCTGTTGGTAGATACCTAGGCTGGTTTCATGATTTAGTTGCTGTGAATAGTGCTGCAATTATCATTAATATGTAAGTATTTCTGTGATATGTTGGATTGGCATCTTTTGGGTGAATACTCAACTCAGCTTGGTAATATAGAAGAAATACTTTTACTTTCTTGAAATACCTCCATACTGACATCTGTAGTGGCTGGACTAGTTCAAATTCTCACCAGCAGTATATGATGATTCCTGTTTGTCCACATCCTCACCAACATTTTCTTAAAGATGACCCTTCTAACTAGGGTAAGATGAAATCTCAATATACTTTTGATTAGCATTTCCCTGATGAGAATAAATATTTCTTTATATTCTTGGCCATTTGTATTTCATCTTTTGAGAACTGTTTGTTCATTTCATGAGCCCATTTGTTGATTGCATTTTTTACTTCTTGTTTTTAAGGTTTTCAAGTTCTTTGCGTATCCTAGATATTAGTCCTCTGCCTTGCTATATAGACATGACTGCTTGAATCATTGGCCTTTAGTGACTAAAGTGATCTGCAGTCTCCCCTGGGTTACTCTATGAGTATGGGCTGACAAGTTCAACTTCCTAGTCATGTGCTTTATTACTCTGGCAACCTGCTCTCATTGTGAAGCTATCTAGCCCCATGCCACTCCCAAAACTAATTTCATTAACAAACTCAGGTAAAATCAAAAAGATATTCTTATTAACAACAAAAGATTCTCTAATCACTCAGAAGATCCCTAGGGCATTAGAAGCTCTGTACCAGGAATGAGAACACACACCAAGTATATCCATGAATACACATCAACACACAGTTTAATTACACCACAGTGATTCTATTCTCTTTATTTACTAACACATTGAGTAAGGAACTTTTGGAGGTCAGGCTGGAGAGATGGCTCAGTGGTTATGAGCACTGGCTGCTCTTGCAGAGGACCTGGGTTCAGTTCTCCACATCCCCATGGCAGCTAAAAATCATTTTTAACTCTAGTTTCAAGGGATCTGAAACACTTTTCTGGACTCTGCAGGCATTGCATGACACACATGCAGGCAAAACATTCACATACATAAAATAAAAATAACCTCCCAAAATTTTAAAGAACTTTTGGAAATACCTTCACAATAAATGCTGAGATTATACCAGAATGAGATAGTCTCTGAATGCAAATAACTTATAGCCAAGCCAAAAAAAAAAAGCCATATTTGAATATTTGATGTCTTATTCAGGAATACCTTCTCTTGTTCTCTGCATGTTGGTGACTTGTGTGTTTCTATGTTAATCATCATCTGGTGAATAAGGAAGCTTCTCTGGTGAGAACTGAGAGATGTATTAATCTATGGGCATACCAATAAGAAATGAGGAGCCAGTTTATTTAGGAGGCTCTCCCCTATGCCCTATGCCCTGTGTAGCCTCAGGTTCCTAGACCTAATATCAGTGTTAGGTATGGGCTCCATCCTATGAAGCAGAACTTAATCCAATGAAAAAGCATTTTGTTAGTCTAATAATATTCATGCCACTATTGCACCAGTGTGCATATCTTATCAGGCCAGTAGCAAGCATAGCACCTTCCAGCACTATGAAAACTAGCCTGTAGATATTAGGCTTTGAAGCCGGAATCAACTTGTTTCTCTTCATTTGTTCACTAATTACTAAGGCTCATGTATGTAGTGTCTTCATTAATAGGGTCTTACTATGATGTTCTGGTGGGTAACCAAGAACAGGGCAACAACCAGTATTGTTTG
Source organism: Nannospalax galili (assembly GCF_000622305.1). Lineage (NCBI taxonomy): Eukaryota > Metazoa > Chordata > Mammalia > Rodentia > Spalacidae > Nannospalax > Nannospalax galili. The sequence continues at coordinate 2,451,789 of NW_008341879.1, read as the reverse complement.
AAGGTCTATGGGACCCCAAGTCAACATCTTCAAGAGAGGAAGTCCATTCCTGGCATTGGGTTTTTTAATGTATATTTCTTATTGAAGTTTGGTGCATGTCATATAAAATATCTTAATCATCTTTATAGCCCCCATCTACACCCTTTTATACCCCCCACTGGATTTCATGCATTCTGTCATACATGTTAAGGTTTATTGAGTCAAGTTAGCATACGTAGATATCCCCCAGTGCAAGTTCATCTACTAGGACCTAGTCAGCTTCTCTGGAATATCTCCCTTAAAGGCAACCTTTCCTCACCTAGAATTAATCAGCTGCTAATGGTTCTTTGATTACTATTGGGGTCTGCTGTCCAGCTCCCCAGTTCTAGGCTGGGCTTTTCTCTGATTGACTTTGCATGGATCTGGTGCATGCTGTCACCATTGCTGTAAATTCATGTGAGCAAGGTCCCAGCATCTTGTAAGATTTTGTTTCAGTATGGTCATGCACCTCCTCCCCCGCCTCTTACAATCTTCCCACCCCCTCTTCCACAATGGTCCCTGAGCTCTGAGTGAGTAAAGTTCAACATAGGCATCCTCTCCAGGGGCCCACACTCTACAGACTCTTATTCCCTACATTTTGGCCACTTGTGGCCTTTTGAGTTCATTGCCCTTTGTTGCATGAGGAAGTTCAGTTGAAAGTTGAGAGATGCATTAATATTCTCTATACCCGTTGTTCCAATATGTTCCATGAAACTTACGTGTAGAGGTCCCATTGTAGATAGTGTCACTTAGGGGTGGGCATCTCATAGACACTTATTCTCTGTGTGTGACCAGTTAAGAAGGCTCTTTGATGAGTAGTGATTGGCATACTTGTCTGTAAGTGTAAGGATCCAGATTTAGCATATAGTAAGAAATTAGATTTGTCTAGGGATGTAACAGACTTAGGGTTTTCTCTAAGATCCATGATTTCTCTAGCCACATGTAAACATGTGTACAGTGCCACACATGAGTTCCCTCCCATTGAGTGGGCTTTAAATCCAATTAGGTAGCTGTTGATTACCCCCAACTTACTACTCCAATGTAGTTTGTTGTGCTGGTCTTTATTGCACTTGTTAAGCTTTAAACCTGGGGTTGGACCATTGATTTATTTTCTCCCTTAGCAGCTTGCATAGTGTCCTCCAAAATTATGAGAGCTAGTCTTCAGGGAGATTTCCAGGTCAATTCCAGCTCCATTGCTCTAAGTCCTGTGTTTGAAGTATGCCCTGTCTTCAGCATACTTGAAAGGTCTTACCTTCAAGTTCTGGGAGGCAGTTGTGGGTTATAGCAATAGCCTGTGTAATTTATTGAGTTTCTTGGACTTCCCTGAATAATTAAACATACATTATCTGTACATGAGTGCGTGTGTATAGCTGAAGGCTATATAATAAGAAACACAATGCCAGACAGAAGAAAACTCCCTTTGAATTGTTGGAATTTTATTTTGTTAGCCTATGTTATCGAGTAGGGGCAGTATTCTCCTGTTATAACTCCTTCTAATCTCTTTTCATAGTGTATATGTGTATACTTTAAGAAGGAAAGTTCAGGAATCATTGTGGAAGAGAAGGCAGAAAGATTGTAAGAGCCAGAGATGATGGATGTTCACAAGAAAATGGAGTTTTCAAAACGGGTGGCCAGTTACTCATATGCATTCACAGCAATGGTGACAGCATACACAAGTCCCAGGAAGGCTCAAACCAGAAAAAATACCAGTATAGACCACGGGAAAGTAGGTAACAAACCCCAACCCTACCTGAGGAACTATTGGCAACTGATGGCTGCTGGGAGGGTGAGAACCAGTCTCTTTAAAGAATGGGATTCTTGGTAGTTTAACCAGGCTCCAGGGGATGGACCCACACTGAAGGACATTTAAGGACATAAATTAGACTCTGTAGGGCTTATTATATATATTATATAATAGATTGAATTTGATGGGAGGGCTAGAGTAGGGGAGGTGTGAGTAGGGGAGGAAATCTAAATACCATCAAAATATATTGCATGAAAATTGCAAAAATTCAATAACAAAATTAAAATACAAAAAGAGGCCAGGATACTGCATGTCTACTGAACCCCAGGCAGGTTCACACAGGCTGCTTACTTCATACTGTCATCAATCTTACATAGAAAGTGTGGGTTTGCCTATCATATAGATAAGAAAATAGAATCTGACAGCAGATAAATAATTTACGATGGCCAGTCAAATGATACCTGGAAAATGTACTGCTTGACATGGACTCATGTCTCCAAGGCTAAGATCACATTCATTATTGACATCTGTATTTGCCACATAAGAGAATTACAACATACAACAACAACAATAAAAAGAATAAAGGCAGGGCAGACATATTACTGTTTCATGTCTTTTTCGCCTCTCCCTACAGAGGGCTGTTCTGTTTTATCTAAACAGCGAGAAAGCCTGATCTATGAGAGATTTATGAATAGAGAATCGACAGCTCCCAGTGCATGACACCAGGCTATGTATCAAAAGATGATGGGAGACTTACCATAGTAATGCTGTGAATTCAAGCATCTAGGATTATAATAAATCAACATTCACAATTCCAGATTTCAGAAAGGCTTTGACCTAACTTGTCTGTAAAAGCATATTTTCACAGCTCAGCAAATAGGTTTTGAAATGTTGGACATCCCACTTGCTGTACACATAAGTGACCCATAGTTTAGCATCTGCAGAGGAACTTTGCATTTTCTACAGCTCCACTCACTTTGACTCATTTTTTTTAATGATTCACTGGCACCATTTGTCCCATTCTGTATCTGAATAAATTGTATATGAGAAATTAAACTCTTCAATAAAGATATAAAAATGGTGGTTAAGAGGTGAGTCCAACCTGAAATGTCCACACTCAAGACCATGGACATTTTCAGAGATGTAATGTAGGTTCGGGCTTAGGGGAATGTAATTGATCTATCAGGGGCACATCCCCCAATCAGTGGGGAGCAATAAGTGGGACATATATCCCAAAGTGGAACTGGTTTGAAGTCATCATCTCATGCAGCTGTGTCTGTAAACATCTATAATCTTGCACAATTACTTCCCATGTGCAAGAAAGTTGCGGCTTTTCTTAATTCCCATTTATTATTTTGCATTGATGAGAAAAATAGAAAGAGGAAGAGGAGGAGGAAGGAGGGGAGAAAGGAGGAAAGTCACAGAGAAAACAAGTTATAGTTTCTGAAGGCCTTCCTAATTCTTGACAGATTAGTGCAATGCTTGTTACTATAGCCAAGAAAACAGCCAACAGCATCCTTGAAGCATAAAATGAATTAACTGAGTACCAATCCTGAAAGGAAGTGTTACAGGGATATGATAAATACTTTGAGGAAGGAAAAACAGCTTTTTCTTCTACCCAACTTAGGATCATTAGCTGGAGCCTCTGAAATCAGAGATTATCAAGATACAAACATAAAACTGTATTTAGTTTAACTTTTATATAGCACAGGAGCCTTTGTAAAGAAATAGACACCTGAAGAAATGGGGAAGCCTGGATTTAATGAAGGATTCATAGTCATGGAAATATGAAAGGGCAAAGGAGTATGACATAACGGTAATGACATGGAGGGACTTAGCAAGGCCTGTGTTCTATTTCGTTTCTGCTACTGTGATAAATCATCCTATGGGACTGGAGAGATGGCTCAGCGGTTAAGAGTGACACTGGCTGCTCTTTCAGAGGACTCAGATTCAGTTCCTAGTACCCACAAGGAGGCTGACAACTGTCCTAAACTTCAGTTCCAGGATATCCAACACCCCCTTCTTACCTCCATGGGCATTACATGGCATAGATGCACTTATATACATGCAAGCAATACACTCGTACACATAAAATAAAAATAAATTAATTAATTTAGAAAAACATCCTGATAAAAAGCAATTTAGGAGAGAGAGAATTTATTTGTCTTTTAATTCCAGATTTCACTCCATCATAACAGGGAAGTCAAGGTGACAGGAATTGAAAGGAGCTAGTCTCATTACAATCCATGGTCAAGAGCAGAGAAGGAATGTATACATAGTCCTCAGCTAGCTTTTTCTACTCTTATACAATTTAGGCCCTCCTGTCTGGGAATGGACCCATACACACTGGTCTGGGTCTTCACACATCCACTAACTTAATTAAAAAAGTTCCGCACATATATGCCCCCAGGCTAACATAATGTAGATACCAATTTTAGGTTGTGTTAACAATTAAAGCTAACCATCACAGCCAGTTAATTAAGATCTGTCTGTTCTCATGTCTTCCAAAATAAGGATGTTCCTTTCCTCTGAGACTAGGCCTTGTACTTTCCACATAAAGCCTTCATGAGTAGCTCCAGGGGGAGGCCACAAAGTCACTCCTTTATGCCACACTGCTAGAGTTGGACTAAGATGTTAGCTTGCACTCTACCACACCATCCCCCCACCAAATACACTTGTGATTATATCTTTGATATACAAATCAAGGATATCGGGAAATTCTGAATGCGGGACACCTGATTTTTACAATATAGGCCAGCTTTAGACTCAGATCTCCGCATAAGAGGCAATTGCACCTCTCCTGAAAGCATCAATTTTTAGAAAGCTGCTAGGCACAGTTATGCTGTATCTACAGAAGAAGAGAGTAGGGATTTTCTCCAGAAAGAAAAGGAAATTTATCTTCAGCCCCTCTACCACTTTCTTTACGTATCAGATCCTTTTCTCTGCTGGAAAAGATGATAATGATCTGATTAACTTACTTAACAATGACCTAAGGAAGGCTGACATTTCCCAAAGCTTTTTGGCCAATGATTAAAGTAATGAAAGTTGCCAGTTATTCTGGGCAAGCCCATAAATACCTTAAATTCACTTCTGCCTGAAAGGTCAGGTAAATTAAAGGACCATACCAGGCTGGCCTTGAATAGCCTGAATGTGGGGAACCTGAGTGCTCCTTAGAGTAGTTGAAACTAAGAAGCCCAGCATTAATTCCAGCCAGCTTCCTGGTATCGATTAAGAAGTAATCGCAAGTGCTCATTTGTGGGCAAATTAAGAGATAAGTCCTTTTCAGAAGGTCATTTACATGTCTTTTTTTAAATTAATATTACTGACTTGAAGATGTGCAGTTAAATTAGCCCATTAATTATAAAAAGCCGTCTTTCTAGAGAGTAGGAAATGATCATTTATTTAATGCCAGATCCAGGTTTCCAATAAAGTGCCATCAGCTGACACTCTACTGAAAAGATCTGAAGTTCGGGGTTCAGGTCGAATAGGTGATGCTGTCCTATGCAGATCATTTTGGCATCGACAGTTAAAAATAAGGTATATAAATATTCCCTAAAACTTGATAAATATGTTGAATTTTACCAAAGGGAATAAAACAAATCTACCTTCTTGCATCCACTACTCAAAGATAAGCCAGCATTTCAATAGATCTCTCTGCTAAATTTAATATATACAGATCATCTCCTTAAGTTAATCATTTTAAGATATATTTATAGATCATATGAGTATTTTCATATGTCATAACATTCTTTGAAAACCATGTTTTACTCAAGCTTTTTGTTTTATGATCCTTGTTCACATGCAGTTATAAGAAATAAAACAAGGATATTCCATGCACTGTTTGCACAGTTACTCCCAATGGTAACAGCTTGTAAAACTGTACTGCAATTTCACAACCAGAATATAACATTATATAGAACACTTCCAGCAACACAAACTCCCTCCCATTCAGCCTTTATAACTGCACATACTTCTCTTCCATCTGGTCACTTACTCCTGGAAACCATGTCTGCTCTCCATTTCTATGATTTTATCATTACCAGAATTGATGGAAATGAAATTCCACCATATAAATTGGTTCAACTCAGGCTCTTTACAATTCAGTATAATTCTCTGGAGATTAGTTCAAGGTATTGTGTCAATACTTTTTTTTTTTTTCTTACCAAATGGTATTCCCTGGTCTGCCCATGCCACAGTTTATCTAAGCTATTCAGCCATTAATTTCCTGAGAGCAATAATGTTAGAAAAATAATGTAAATTGCTTGCAATTTACATGGATGATCAACATATGTCAAATGATGACATGATTATTTTAAGAACAATGATCATGAAGCAAAAGTTATGGTAAATAAATACTTGATGACAGATTCTTCAATACAGTAAAGAATAGGTGTTTGGGGCTAGAGAGATAGCTCAGTGCTTAAAAACACTGACTGCTCTTGCAGAGGGCTCGAGTTCAACTCCCAGCATCCACATGGTGGCTAGTAACCATCTGTAACTCCTGTTCCAGGAGGTCCAATGCCCTCTTCTGACCTTCTTGAGCATTGTACATCATGGGTGCACTTACATGCATGCAGTAAATACATTCATACACATAAAATAAAACCAATAAACAAAATAAAAAGGAATAAGTATTTATTACTATTATTTTATGTGTATTCGTGTATTGACTGCATGTAGGTAAGTGTACCCATGTCATGCAATACACGCAGAGGTCAGAAGAGGCTATCAGATGCCCTGGGAATGGAGTTATAGACAGTTGTTAGCTGCCATGTGGGTGCTGGGATTCAAACCCAGGTCTTCTGCAAGAAAAACCAGTGTTCTTAACTACTGAGCAATCTGTTCAGCCCCCTTTCTGCTTTTTTTAAAAAAATTAGGAATAAGTATTTCTAAATAACACAATATAAGTTCAAATAAATACTATAATTAATGAAAATATTATTCATACAGATACCTAAGCTGTTGATTTACACATTCATTATAAAGTTTAGAGTTATGTAAAACTTTTACATTTATATAGATTCTCCTATAGGTATTACTTTATGCACAAAATGTTCAGTACAAAATTTATTTACACCAAAGCAATACCACTGATTGTGACTTTTGAAAGTGCTATGTAGCATTACTTTAGTATGATATTTCAAAAGTGATATTCTCAGCACAAGTTAATCCATGATGTCTCATTTATGCATCCATTGACTCATTTACCAGTTGCCATGGCATGCTTGGCATTGTGGACTATGAGTGGCAGATAGTTGTAATAGAAGTAGAAGCTGTAACTTAGGTTCCTAGTGGATCTGTGAAAGTACTTTTCTCATAATATTATGAATTCATAAACTTTACTTCAGGGCAGATTTAGAATTACAGCAAATCTGAGCAGAAATTGCAGGGTTTGCCTGTACTCTTTGTCCTCACATTGTGCAGTCTGTCCGTTACTGAAGCCTCCACCGCAGGGGTACATTTGTCAGGACAAGCGAATCTACAATGACAGATCATTACTACCCAAAGCCCACAGTTCCTATGAGGATTCTTCCTAATTGGTTTAGTTTACATTAGAGCTTATTCTAATTAGTTTACACTACAGTTTATTCTTATTACTGTACATTCCGTGGGCCTTATGAGTGTATAACGCCATGACAGTATTAAGCAAAATACATTCGATACTTTAAAATCCCTCCATGCCGAGCCTGGTTACCCGTGCCCCTCCTTTAACTCCTGGCAGCTTTTCTTCTCTGTAGCTTTGCCATTTCCAGTGCACCCACTTCAAATCACAGCCTCTTCAGATTGTGGTTGTTTCAACTGACTTTTTCTTTAAAAAAAATTTTGTTTTTATTGAATTTTTGTATATTTCATAGAGAACATCTCAATCAATCTTAATCATCTTTATAACCCTGTCCCCACTGGTACCCTCCCATACCCCACCCGCACTGGAGTTTATACATTCTGTCATTTGTGTTAAGGCCTATTGTGTCAAGTTAGTGTCCCCAGATGTTCCTCAGTGTAGGGTCATCTACTGAGGTCTAGTCAGCTTATCTAGAGTCCCTCGCTTTAGGATGATCAGGCCGTCCTCACCTAGCAGTAATCAGTTGCCAATATTTCTTCAGCTAAGATTGAGGTCTGCTGTCCAATTTCCCAGTTCTATGCTGGGCTTTTTTGTCTGTTTGAGTTTGCATGAGACCTGTGTATATTGACACCCTTGCTGTAGAGTCACATGGGCAGGGTCCCAGGAGCTTGTGGGACTTTATTTCCATGCACCGCCTGGCTGTTTCTTACAGACTTTCTGCCCCCTCTTTTGCAATAGTATGGGAACTCTGGATGGGTGAAGTTTAATATAGGAGTCTTGTCCAAGAACCAGCATTCTACAGACTCTTAATCTCCATACTTTGGCCATTTGTGACCTTTTGTGCTCCTGATCCTCTGTTGCATGACGGAGCTTCATCACTAAGAACTGAGAGATTCATTAATGTCCTCTTCAATTGGCTTTTTCTTAACTGATAAATGTATTAAAGTTTCCTTCTTTTATCATGGCTTGATAAAGCATTTCATTTTAATTCTCAATAATATTATATTGTCTGGATAGATCAGTTTATTTATTCATTTATACATAGAATAACAGCCTATTTCTAAGAATTAACAGTTCTAATTAAAGCTTCAATAGACAATCATATGAAGCTTTTTTGTGGTTATAAATTTCCAAATTGTTTGAGCAAGCAGGAAGGATTGTGGATTTCTGGATCATATGGTAAGGTGTTGTTTTTTTCGTTTTTTTAATTTTTTCAAGAAATTGCAAAATTGTCCTCCAAAGTATCCTGCCATTTGCATCCCTTCAGCAATGAATGAGTTCCTTTTGTTCCCCATGCCTGCCAGCATTTATGTTGTCAACCTTTTGAGTTTAGGCCATTCTAATAGGTGTGCAGTGTGTGCCTTATTTTAGTTGTAATTTCTAGTGATACGTTGAACACCTTCCCATGTGCTTACATTCCATCTTGTATCTTTGTTACTGAGGCGGCTATTCAGCTCTTTTGCCCATTTGTAATTGGATTGCTTATTCCCTTAGTGCTGAGTTTAAAGGTTTCCTTGTATATTCAGTCCTTTAACCCTATGCCTTTTGTACATCTGTTTGCACAGTGAGTGAGATGCCTTTTACTTTTCTTTTTTTTAAATAATTTATTTGCTTTTATTTTATGTGTTTGAGTATTTTGTGTGCATGTACATATGTACACCACATGCATGCCTGGTTCCCATGAAAGCCAGAGGGTAGTGTTGGATCCCCTGGAATCAGAGTATAGACAGCTGTGAGCCACCATGTGGTTGCTGAGAATTGAACCTGGGTCCTCTGCAAGAACAGTAAGCGCTCTTAACCGCTGAGCCATCTCTCTCCAAACCCTCATTTTTTTTTTTTAACAGTGTCTTTTACAATAGAGAAGATTCTACTTTTTAAAGCCCAGGTTATGAATGATTTCTTTCAGAGATTGTGTCTTTGATATTTTATCAAAGAAGGCATTTCCATAGTACACATCATTTAGCTTTTCTGCCGTGTTAGCTTCTTGCAGTTTACAGCTATGGGCTTTACATTTCCACCTTAATCTGCCTTGTACTGATATTAATGAAGTGTAAAGTCTGTGTCTAGATTCATTGTACTGCATTTGGATGTCCAGCTGTTCTGGAACTTACTGTTAAAAAGATGATCTTTGTTTCTTTTCTGAATTTTGCCCTTGCTAAAAAAGAGCTGCTGATAGAAAGAGAAAACCAGCTCCTGCAAGTGGTCCTCTGATCTCCACATGCACCATGGCACACAGATGCACACATACAAATAAATAGACATTTAAATGTTTTTAAATATTAGGGAAATGCCTAATTCCTTAATAACTTCACATGTGGTTATATAAATGGCCACTCTCCATGTTCATAACTGAAACCTGGCACCTGATCTGATTTTGATCATGCTTGGGAAACATTTTATTAAAATAAAGCTATATTGTTTAACATTGTTTCATTCATATAAGTTATCAGTGGGATGGGGGAAAGAAGGCTGAGCACATCTCCCTCCTCTATGCTGACTTTCTTAAGTTTTAAAACTTGGACAGATGTTAGATTTTGTAAGAACTCGTGTGCTTCTTTTAGTCTGAATAAAAAATATCTCTTTAACCTGTTGACTTAATGGAAGGCAATAGATTTTCTTATGTGGAAGCAGTCTTGCACAATAAGGATAAGCCTCACTTGGTCATAGTGCATGGTTTTTTTATACATTACTGGATTCAGTTTACTAGCATTTTGTTAAGAGTTTTGCATTTACTTTCTGAGAGTTATTGATTTGTGGTTTTCATCTCATAATGTCTTTGGTTTTATAGTAGAATAGTTCTGGACTCATTAAATGAATTAGGATATGTAGTTTTTCTGATTCTGTTTTATATTAAAAAATTTAGAGAATTTGTGTAAATTTTTTCTTAGATGTTTGGAATAATTCCTGGGGGAGGGTCTCACTGGGACCTGTCATCTTCTGTTTGGAATGGCTGTTAATTATTATTGATTCAATTCCCTTCATAAAGTTCGTCCTACTCAGATTGTCTGTTTTCCCTGGTATGAGGTTGTATTGTCTTTCAGTGAATTGGTTCACATCATATGAAATGTATGAGCATAGCGGTCATTATCCTTGGACCGTCCACGGACTGCCCCTAGTGTCCCTTCTTTGATGGCTGATACAGCATTTGTGTCTTCTCTCTTTTCAGTTAGCTTGGCTAGGTACTTATCAATTCCATTCATATTTTACAGAATGAGCATTTGAATTTGTTGGGGGTTTTCCTACAGATTTTTCTCTTCTTATTTATTTAGTATTTATTATTTTTGAGACAAGGTCTCCACATAACCCCAGCTAGCCTGGAACTCACTATGTAGATCAAGCTGCCCTGGATCTCACAGAGCTCTGCCTGCTGAGATTAAAAGTGTGTGCCACCACACCCAGTTCTCATTTCTTCTCTCAAATTTCATGAACTTTTCATCTATCTTCATTTTTTTCTACTTACTTTGGACTTAATTTTATCTCCTTTTCTAGTTTCTTGGAGAAGAAAATAAGATTATTAAGTTTAGATCTTTCTTTACTTTGCTTTTCAATTTAGTTATTATAATATATTCAACACTATAAAACTTCCCAAAAAGTCTTTGCTGTATCAGATAAAATTTGGAAAGCTAGTTTTTAATTTTTATTTAATTTATTTTTTAAAATGTCTAATGAGATTTCTTCTTTGTCTTGAGGTTTTTATTTTTCAGAAATGTATTATTTAATCTGCAAGTATTTGGGTATTTTCCAACTGTCTTCATATAATTGGTTTCTATCTTGGTTCCTTTGTGACCTGAGACCAGCCTTTGTATATTTTCTATTCTTTCGAATTACGAACCAGAATGTGGTCTGTATTGATGTGTGTGCTGTGTGAGCTTGGGAAGAAAGAATAGCCCTCTGCTGTTGGCTAAAGTACATATATATAACCTAATAATTGAGTGTTAAAATACATGAGGTACACACTAAGAGAATTACAAGGAAACAATATGGATGTGCATATATTAAATGTGTTTAAATATATGTGTGTCAGGCTGAAGAGATGGCTCAGTGGTTAAGAACACTGGTTGTTCTTGCAGAAGACCTGGGTTTGAATCCCAGCACCCACATGGTAGCTAACAACTGTCCATAACTGCAGTCCCAGGGGATCCGACAGCCTCTTCTGACCTCCATAGGCATTGCACGACATGGGTGCACTTACCTACATGCAGGCAATACATGCATACACATAAAATAAAAATAATAAAAATTTTTTCAAAAGTTTATAAATGTGTGTGTGTGTATTATACCTAGTTTCTTGATGGTGTTGCTGAGTTCAATCACATCCTTATTCATTTTTGGCCTGCTAAATCTGTTTATTTCTGATACAAGGGCATTGAAGTTTCCAGTATAATCATGAACCCATACTTTTTTCCCTTGTCAGTCTCTTAGTGTGTACCTCAAGTATTTCAAGACTCAGCTGTTAGGTTATTACACATTAAAGATTAGTATGTCTTCTTGAGTTGACCACTTTGTGATTAAGTAATGCTTCAATTTTTAAATACTTCTTTTTTTTTTTTTTTTTTTTTTTTTTTTTTGTCTTTCTGAGGCAGGGTCTCCTTGTAGCCCCAGCTGTCCTGGAACTCACCATGTAGACCAGGCTGGCCTCGCTGCCTCCCAAGTGCTGGGATTAAAGGTGTGAGCCACCACGCCCAGCCTCATTTATTATTTTTATGTGTATGAGTGTATTGCCCGCATGTATGTGAGCACACCCGTGTCGTGCAATGCCGCGGAGGTCAGAAGAGGGCTTCAGATTCCCCTGGAACTGGAGTTAAGATGGTTCGCAGCCACCATGTAGGTGCTGGAAATTGAACCCAAGTCCTCTGCAAGAGCAATCATCGGTGCTCTTAACTGCTGAGCCCTCTCTCCAGTGCCGTAATGCTTCATTTTTATCCCTAGTAATCTTCCTTGTTATCACTTCCCTTTGAAATTAGTATATCTACCCCTGCTTTCCTTTGATTATTGCTAGCATGACATTCCTTTCTCTATCCCTTTACTTTTAACCTCATGTCTTCTTTTTTACAAAATGTGTATTAGTGTTTTGCATTCAGTGTATGTATGTGCATCACATACAGGCCTGATAACCACAAAGGCTAGAAGAGGGCCTCTGATCCCCTAGAAGTTACAGATAGTTCTGAGCTGTCATGTGAGTGCTAGGAACCTAATAATCCCTGATCCCTCTGCAAGAGCTGCAGGTGCTACTAACAACTTAAAGCCTTCTCTCCAGCTTCAGCTTTTTACTCATTTCTGTCTTTATATTCAAACTTAATTTCTTGTAGACAATATAGAGCTGGGTTCTGTTTTGTGATTCAATTTACCAATCTGCCTTTTAGCTGGTATATTTAGAATATTGACATTTGAAGTTTTATTTATATAATTAGATACCTTGAATATTTGTCATTGTTTTCTATTTCCTCCTCTCGTTCTTTATTTCTGTTTTTTCCTTCAATATTTTTTGACTCTTGGTTTTGACTAAGGATTTTTAAAAATATTTTATTTACTAATTTTTTATGTGTATGCATATATTGCCTGCATGTAGGTAAATGCGCCTGTGTCATGCAATGAATGCCCACGGAGGACGAAAGAGGCTGTTGGATCCCTTGGAACTAGAGTTATGGAGAGTTGTTAGCTGCCATGTGGGTGCTGGGATTCTAACCTAGGTCGTAACCACTGAACCATCTCTCTAGCCCCCTTGACTAAGCATTTTATATGATTATATTTCCCCTTTCTAAAGTATCAGTTATGTATCTTCACCTTTCTTAGTGTTTGTCATAGAGTTTACTAGAGATTTTCAAATAATCCAGACTTTCAAATAATACTGTAACACTCTACTGTTTCACAAGGAGTGAAGTATCCTATAATAACAAAATATTCCTATTCTTAATTTACCTTTGCAATTCTTGTATCATTATCAATCACTGCACTTATACATTGTGTGTGTGTTTGTGTCTGTGTGTGTGTGTTTGTGTGTCTGTGTGCTTTTCCATTAAGCCTTTAAATAAGCATTAGAGTTACCTTTAAATTAACTTAACTAATTCTTGTTCAAATACTTATGCGTTCAGTCTCTTCAAAGTATGTTTTGTGTTTTAGTATGCCATCCCCTGAGATGATTCTGTTTTCAGACCACCCCTGAAGTGAAAGCCCCAGAGAGAGATTTTCCTGAACCACATTACTCTGAAGAGGCTCCCAATGGTTCTGTTATTATACCTTAGATATCATACCCTTCAAAGCTGCTCAATGTTCAGTGATTTCCATGAAGAAAAGCTGGAAGTCAAGGAAGGATTTGTTTGTTCTTTAAATAAACTCTTGTTTAAGGCTGGCTGCATAAATCCCATGAGTAAGGAAGTCTAATTTATGTCAATAAATACAGAGGATACACTTACCAAACAAACACATCATTGGCCTGTTGGAGCACAAGTTAGAAGTATTAGGGAGGTAGGGTATGTTGTCTGTAGACTATTCAACGTTTATTGATTCTGGGACCATCTACTGAGTACCAACTACTCTAGCACTTCACAGGAAGGATGAAGGAGATCTTTGGGAGATAAATGGTGTCATTTATAAAGCCAGGGATTTGGGGGAACACATTCTGTGGATTTGCTCATCTGCCAACTCTTGGGAAATCATTTAGCTGTACCTCATTGTTCTCATCTGTACAGTGCATATAGTAAGAGCTTTTCACTTTAGCATAGTCACAAGGAGCAAAGGAAAAAGTACATGTAAAGTGTAGAAAATGGAATGCGGCACATCAAAACTGAAACAATGAAATAACAACGCACTTTTCTTGAGAACATCATCCACAGAGCTTTTGTGCTCATTTCGGAAGTAAGGCATTTCTTGACTCTATGTCGCTTGTTAGTAGCTGTAGATGAATATTTAGCAAGTTCTCAAAGATGCTTGCCAAATCACTAGCTGCACAATTTGTGCATTCTGCTGCTCAAAGGAAAGATGAGCTAGCAGCCATGTCTAAGAGGGATTCTAAGAAGGCTTTCCTCCAAGTTTCCTACCTCTAACTCCAATACTTGGGAGTAGCTTGGAGAGGTGATGAACAGACTACGTGATCCTAAGTAGAAAGTTCTCCAGTCAAGTTATGATATTAATATTAAGCCACATAATAGCTGGGTCCATTACTTTCTCTGAAATTAGCTTCCCTAGGTAAGAAATATGTATATCAGCACCTTAAAGAATTCGATGTGCTACATATCTTTGTGAGCAATAGTGCCCTATCCAAATTCTTGCTATTATTTACTACATCAACTCAGTGAAACAACTCACCTTAAAATGCATATGCCCTAATAAGATTCAGGTGGTGTAGCAGTTATTGTGACTTACTTTACTAGGTCAATCAGTCTTCCTCTGTAGGAAAATGGATGACAAGGGTTCTCTCTATGCTGAGGTGAGCACAAACACTAATGATTTTTTGAGCATGGTGTATTCTGGACCTGAAAAGGAAAGGAATCCAGCGGGAAAGATGCTGCTATTCTTTGAGTTTTGTGGGCTTTGAAAAGTGGCCGATGGCATGGCACCACTGCATAAGATAACAGAAAATGATGGTGACTATAGCAGTCACAGCTGCCTTATATGGCTCTTCCCAAGTTTAAGAAGTGGCTTATGGTTTAGTCATTGTTCTCTGGTAAAACAGAAGAATGGAAAGGTTACTTATAGAACCATCCTTCAGTTGCCAACCTCATGATGGGCTGAAGGAAAGGCTGCTGTAGTAGAAAGCAGGGTGGAACCAAGAATGATGTGAAAGAAACTGGGAGGTATCGGGCTCATTCTTCGGTCTACCTTTTATTGGATATGTTGTATTTGTTAAAATATCTGTATCTTGGGAGCTGAGGAGATAACTCCATTGACAAAGTGTTGCACAATCCTGAGTTATTTGGATCTCCAGCATGTACATACAAAGATGGATGAGGTGGCACCTACCCATAATCCCAGCACTGGGGAAGTGGAGATAGGAGTATGTCTAGAGCCTGCTGTCCAGCCAGGATATCCAATTAGTGAGCTCCAAGTTCAGTGAAAGCCTGCCACAAAAGGGAAGGTGGTAGAGCAATTGAAGAAGACACCTGACATCTACTCTTTACCTCCCAATGAACACATCCTCACCTACACATGCATATACATATACATGCACACATACACACACACACACATACACACACACACATACACACACACACACACACAAGTATCTTTATCTTGGAAAGAGAGTGGGATTTAACGCATGCTAGTTTTTGTTCTTTGTGTGGTGGCTTATATCCCCTTGTACCACCACAGTTCAGGGCACTAAAGGTCTCAAAAGTCAAAGCCCTGGGAAGGAGAATGAGGGCCTGAATCCAAGCTTAGTTTAGCCAGTTGCTAAAATATCATTATCTCAAAGCTGAATTAAGTGTTTGTACATGTTGCTGCACAACAAAATATGTTATTGTTATGCTAATGCTTTCCTGCTGGGCTAATCCTCAGTTTGCATAGCAAAATTTGCACATTTTGCTATCACCTGTATTTGATATTAGGATGTTTCTTGATGAATTGTACCATTATCTAACCAACTTTATCATTACCAGGTTTTTTTCCATTTCCAATCTAAATGTGTCATTTTTTTTTTGAGTTGTGTAGTGTTATTTCTCATTATTCAATGCTAAATCATTTTAAGGAATTCTTGTAACCAGTTTCTTTCCTCCTTTTCACATATTAGGAAGAGGTTTCTTTCCTCTCCATGTTATTTATCTCTAATCTATACATATGTTATGTTCTTAATATGTTTACATACTGCATACTTTTAATCACGGTTATAAATTCTGTTGTAGCTTGTCGAGAACTTTTTATCAATATCTCATGCATAATTCATGATTTCTGATAATTTCCTATTCCAAGAAAAGGAGACGCACTTTGGCACCTATGTCCCTTCCTAGATAGCAGTTTCCGTGAAGACAAAGAATGTATGATTTTTCTTTTTTCCACATTTTATTCTGAACACCTGCAGAGTATGTGGGATGTAGCAGTCTTTGACAAATATTTTTCAATTAATGATTTAAATAAATAGCTTCGATTCATCCTGGTTGTATTAAAACAATTAATCCATTAAGCTCCATATATATTTGAAAGTGCCTTCTTCCTCCCAACCTATTTTGGTACTACCTAATTATACAAGGCACTGCCCCAGGGTTTGGCAGATGAGAAATGAATGGACCCTGCCCTGCCATCCCATGAAGGGAGACACAAAAGTGAACTGTATTTCTAGTGCTCCTCACCATTAGCCACACAGGGTGACTTTGTGTCAGATATTGACACAACAGCTCACATAAGACACATTTCATCCTCCCCACCATCCTGCTTGTCAGCTTATGAGCCATAGGGTTCCAAGGAATAAAGCAAGTTATTTAACTTCTCTGTATCTTAGTTTCCTCATCTGTGATATGAGAGTTTTAGTTATTGAATACATACATTTTGAAAGCCCACTGTGTGCCAGGCCGAGGGACTATGGTAGTGAATACAGTGAAAAATACCTTTTCTCTTCTGGGATGGCAGGGCAGGGTCCATTCATTTCTCATCTGCCAAACCCTGGGGCAGTGCCACAATAGCTCTTCCTTCTATGGTTGCTGGGACAGTTAAATGAGACAAGAGTCATTTCTAATCATTCAAGGGAGAAATCCCAGCACTTCCCAACCCCAGATACAAACATCCATGGGTGCTCAAATCTCTTATGTGAAATGAATAGCATTTGTGTATAATTTACATACATTCCTGTATTCTTTAAATCATCTCTGCATTACTTATAGTATATAATGCAAGCCAAACACTATGTAACTAGCTGTTACACCATGTTAATGACAGAGATAGCAATTGTATTCTTAGCACAGACACAATATTTCTTTCAAATATTTTTAGTCTGTGATTGGTTGAATTCATGGGTACAGACCTATAGAGACTGATAGCCAACTTTACCAGGAAATGGTTGTGTTAGTTACTTTTCTATGGGGGTGCTTCTTTAAAGAAAAAGCTTTACACTTGCAGTAGTTTAACCAAAGTGGGCCCCATCTATTCTGGAGTGTTCTGATTTCTTTCAGAATGGTATATGTTCTTCTCTACTGTCTAACAGAGGTCTCTGCTCATTGTTGAACAGCATGTCAAGCATATTATGAGACAGACATGAACAATCTTTGAAAACAATTTTTTACAAAGGAAGAAGTTGTTTTTATGACCCTACTCAGAACAGCACACAAATGTCATCAACCTGTGCCCATGTGTTGCTTTCAACATTTGTAGAAACACATTGTTTTCCGTGTTGCTGTTTTCAACATCATCGTTGCTGTCAGGGCTGGTTTTAAGTCTAATTAGCACATCTCATGCACACACACATTGTTCTGAGAGAGGATCATAACTGAGTCACAAAACTGTGTAGCTTAGCTTGGAAGAGGATTCAAGTCATTGGAAGGTTGATTATATTGTTTTGTTTTGTTTTGTTGTTGTGTGTGTGTGTGTGTGTGTGTGTGTATGTGGAGGTCTATTAATTCTGAGCAAGCTGAATAACAGTATGGAAACAAGATTATGTAACTGTAAATGTTCTCAAAACTATGATTGTCAAGGTTATGCAAAGTTCAATTTGTATAGGCTTATTACAGAGTCATTCACAGAAGTCATTCCCACACTTTTATGTTGCTGTGATAAAACATCATAACCAAAAGTGACTTATTTAAGAATTTATTTTGGCATAATGTTCCAGAAGGCTAAGAATTCATCATGGCAGGGAGGCCTGGGAATAAGCAGCATAGCAGCATATATGGTGGCAGGAGAGGAGAGCTAGAGATCACGTCTTCAAGCACAAGTAAGAAGCAGAGAGAAGACACTGGGGTTGAAGTGGGATGAGGCTATGAGCTTTCAGAGCCCACTTCGGCAATCTATTGATGTGCTTCCTCCAGCAAGGCCCCACCTCCTAAAGGGTCCATGATTTCTCCCCAACTGGAGAGCCTATGGAGGACATTTCTCATTCAAAGCACAATGCTGTTGCTTTTAATCCTCTGTCCACATTAGTATAAGCCTTGTGTATGCTTATTGAACACGTAGGTCAGTTACACCAGTCTGGTACTCTTACACAAAACTTAGGAAAAACCCAAATACCTTTAAATAAATCTTGATTAGACATATGTTTTTGTTCTTGTAAGTGCTACCAAGAATACATCAATAACTTTAGATAACTTTATTGATCTCTGTAGAGGTTTGATTGAACTTTGACCTTAGAAATTTTAATATTGCGTGTATGCGTGTGTGTGTGTGTCTCTGTGTGTCTTACATAATTTGTTCAGAGCTTTTGTGACTTGCTTAGGCTTCCTGGTTTTCTTTCACATTCTGGGAAAACATTCATCCATCTTAATCTTCATACACAAATACTTCTTTACTGAAATGTTTCCATTTTTACACCTTTCTTACATTTCTTTTGCATATTTACTGGTTCCTTTTTACTTTATTTCCTTTCTTAATACCATGGGATATACCATCTCATTAAAAAATAATTGAACCCAAACTACATACATATATAGCATACTGTAATAAATTAGCATTATTTGTATACATGCCATTAAACTATGATGCTTTGTAAGTTCCCACCATTCCTTATAGAAAACACAATACAGTAAAAAAAAAATTGTGTTTTAAAAGGTCCAAAGAATGATCTATCATACCGCCCTTTTGTATTTGAATGCGTTCAAGCAGCAGATAGAGAGACGTATTAGATACTTTGCAAACCTCCATCAAAATGAGGCTTAAAACATGTAGCAGACATCAAATAAGGAACCCCTGCAAAAATTGTGATGCTGGAGTTACTGCTTGAGGATTTTTAGGCAGAGGGTCCTCTGCATGGATGAGCTTCCCATCAGCCATCCTATTATAGGTATTTTATTTCACAGAAATAGTTCAACCTGTAGCTGTTCTCAAGACACAGTGCTTTACTTTGGAATATTTTGTTGCTATCTTTTCTTTCCATTTCAGAGTCAGGCTATGGTGGTTTAAATGAATGTCCACGATAGGCTCCAAGTATTTGAACACTTTGTCTCCAGTTGGTGGCACCATTTATGGAGGTTTAGGAGGTGTGGCCTTGCTGAAGGAAGCATGTCACTGGGGGCCGACTTTGAGAATAACACAGCTTGCCCACTTTCAGAATGTCTCTCTCTGCTTCCTGTGCCTGTTTGGAAATGTGAGCCCACAATGTACTTCTCCAGCCAGCTCTGCTGCCATGCCGTCCTGCCATGATGGACTCTTCTCCCTCCAGAACATTAAGTTCAATAAACCCTTTCTTCTATAACTGGCCTTGGTCATAATGCTTCATAACAGCAACAGAAAAGTCACTAATACACAGGTCCAAGACATTTTGAAATAAATATATTGTACTGTCTTAAATAGCACATGATAATTTTCTAATGTAAAGTAATATACAAAAGGTATTAGTTTCCTTGTATAACTGAAGATAGCAAACAGTTACCATTTTTTAAAGGACCAGAAAAGAGACAGAAGGAATCCGGTGGTATAGACTGAACAGGCGACTAAGGAAAGTCATGGACCCAGAACATTTAGCAGCAGCAGACAAATGGGTGGGGCAGAGATGTCTTAGAGTCAGGGCAGGGGCCAGGGAGGGAAGACATTCTACATTAGCCAGAGAAAAAGCAGGCCTATGGATACCTGACAGAAAAATCAGTGAGGTCAACATCTCCAGAAACAACATCTGAGAAGGCTGCATATGGCTGAGGAAACTAAGTTTCTTTAGAATACAATAGCTACATTATATAAAATAACTGTTTCAAACCAAAGGAATAAACTGTGGAGATCTTGAAATCAGTTGTGAAGAACTGGTCTTGCCTCTACAGTCTAAAAGAGGAAATGTATTAACCTTATTACATGGCAAAAGAGAGACCCAGAAAATACTACATAAGTGTACAACAAGACAGCAAGGGAAAAATCCTTTGATGGAAAGCACTGCGTGGTGCCCTTTGGGGAGGGAGGGTTTTGTAAGTCAACTGGATCCAGAAAAGGGAGAGAGAGCATAAAGATGTCTTTGTCAGTCTCAGTTTATCTTTTGGAAAAGAATGAGATTAGGGATCAACACAGTGAAGAATGAATGGGGTCGGGAGAACTCAGAAGCTTATGGGGTAAAAAGTGAGGTCACAAGTAAGGGCAGGAGCCCACAGAAGGGCTAGAACTCTGGGAGTAAGGAGCCTAGTAAACTGCAGGGGGCATCAGAATCCCAAAAGGAAGTCAAAGGCTGTAGGGAGCACCAGAACCCCAACAGAATGTAAGGTTACTGAGAGAAGAGGGAACTCAAGGCTGGAGTGAGACACGGCTGTAGATGGGCATGACCTGAGAAGCTCTCATCGGGTAGAGGGGTTTTAGGTTTGTTTTTTTTTCCCAATTATTTATTTAATAACCACATACGTAGAAGAAGTATTTCATTACAACATCATTGACATATTCAATAACAATTTCCTGAGCTAAGATGCCTCTCTTTCAAAATTGGCTGTAAATTTTTGGGTTTACAGTTGAATTATTACAGTTATACAATATTGTACTCAGTATAAACCCTATAAGACATAAATTAAATGATGTTTTAACCTTTAAAAAAGATCTCCATTTCAC
>NW_008341879.1:2429064-2430748 GCF_000622305.1 Nannospalax galili | reverse complement strand
CAATTAACACTAAGATGTTTACACATGCATTTCTAATCTCTATATATCTGATTATTACTAGTCACAGTCGGTTACTTTCTGAGCTTCTTGGCATCTGAGTATGGATATAAAGGCATCAGGTAGATGTCAATGGTAATGTTTTTTACATCTACTAAATATTAAGGAGCAAATTTTAATGCTTTGAAGAATTATTATTTTTTAATCATTATTTTTTATTTTTAATAACTGCATAATTAGAAGAAGCATTTCACTACAGCTTTAACATATTCGGTGACACACTCCAGAGAAAGAGTACATCTCTTTCACAAGAGAATTCAAGTTTCTAGGTTCACTTGAATACAGTTATACAATACTGAACTCAGTATAAGCCCTGTAAGATAAAATTGAATGAGTTTTTAACCTTTAAAAAAGATCTCCATTTCATTTCAGAATATATTGTTCCTTGTAGGAAGACTTATTGTTTTTGCTACTGAGATGTTGGCGCATGCATATCTAATCTGTATGTATCTCATTATTACTAGTCATAATCAGTTGCACTTGGATCCTTGGCACCTGTGTATGTCTATAAAGTCATCAGGTAGATTTCAATGGTAATGTTTATCGCCTCTACTAATTAACATGACATAAATTTCCATGCTTCCTCCTCAAATATAATACATTTTTTTAATTTGTTGATTTGTGTGTGTGTGAATATATCACACAGAACATCCCAAACCATCGTATTCAACTATACACCCACTTTCCAGATGGCGCCCTCCCATAGCCTCCCTCCCCCAACTAGAGCCCTTATACTCTGATATCCCTGCTGCTGTCTGCTGTGTTGCTGGCACCCCTAGCCATTCCCCACTACTTGTCTTTCTGGTGAATCTAGTCAGCCTATCTAGAGGGCTTTGTTCTAGGAGGGTCAGCTGTTCCTCATCTAGCAGCAATCAGTTGTCAATATTCCTTTAGATAAGATTGGGAACTGCTGTCATTTTCCCAGTTCTATGCTGGGAATACCTTTAGCCACCCTGGCCAACCACTCAAAAGAAGGTATCTCCTGTCTGGCATTGTTGCTTATATGTAACCTTTAGCTATGCATATGGACTCTAAAGAAATTATATTGGCCCCTTTAATCTTTGGTTATACTTTCCTTTTGGGTGTTTAAGGCCATACAGTTGGCCCACATAAACTAATTTATTTTTACTCTTAACGTCGTTTGAAGATCTATTCCTCAGGGGTCACATGGGCTTGAGAGGAGCCCCTAGCTCATTTCTTTCACCAGTTCCGCCTATGTGAAGATAAGTCAAAGGTCCTGCTAGACCATGGTTGGCTTCACTTGGAAGCATAGAGGAAATGATTCCTCTGTGCTGACCCCTCTCTTTGTAGACTGGACACTGATTCAAGTCCATTTGGTGGGGTCTCCCCAGCCTCCTTGATCAAGAGGAAAGATGACCAACCACAATTACAAGACATTTTGAGAGATACTCATACTCCCCTGGCACTAGTTGACCTAGGAGGGCAGGGAGCAAAAACTGTCCTTTATGTCCCTCTGGCCAAATTATTATAGGCCTCAAAGTATGTCTGTTAAACATTCAAGAAGGTTAGTTCCACCAGTCTGGTATTTTTAGTTATTGTGTGTCATGTAAATAAATCTTGGGCAAAGACCAGTTGTTCTCAGATAAACCTTACCTAGACATATATT
>NW_008341879.1:2425928-2427714 GCF_000622305.1 Nannospalax galili | reverse complement strand
TATTAGTGATGTTGAACATCTTTTAAGATGCTTCATAGCCATCTTCATTTCTTCTTTTGAGAACTCTCTATTCAGCTCCTTAGCCCATCTTTTAATTGGGTTGCTTCTTGTCTTGATTCTCTGTTTTGAGTTCATTATATTTTCTGGATATTAAACCTCTGTTGGCTATGTCACTGGTGACAATTTTCTCCCATTCTGTGGGTTTTCTGTTTGTTTCCTTGGTTGTCTCCTTTGATGTACAGAAGCTTTTTAGTTTAATGAGGTCCCATTTGTTAATTCTTGCCCTTGTTTCCTGAGCAATTGATGTCCGGTTTAGAAAATGTTCTCCTATACCTATGTCTTGTAGGTTTTTCCCAAAGTTTTCTTCTAACAGTTTCAGAATTTCAGGTTTTACATTGAGGTCTTTGATCCATTTGGAATTGACTTTTATGCAGGCTGAAATATAGGGGTTTAATTCTTCTACAGGTGGAGATCCAGTTTTGCCAGCACCATTTGCTGAACATGCTGTCTTTCCTCCAGTTAATATTCTTGGCCCCTTTCTCAAATATCAGGTGGCTGAAATTGCATTTGCTCATATTTGCATCTTCGATTTTGTTCCATTGATCTATGGGTCTATTTTTGTGCCAGTACCATGTTGTTTTTATGACTATAGCTCTGTAATTCATCTTAAAATCTGGTGTAGTAATCCCCCCCTGGCATTGCTCTTAGTGCTGAGGGTTGTTTTGGCTATCCGGGGTCTTTTGTGCTTCCATATTAATCTTAGGATGTTTTTTTCCAATTCTGTGAAGAATGTCATGGTGATTTTGATTGGCATTGCATTGAATCTATAAATGACTTTTGGTAGGATGGTCATTTTCACAATATTAATTATTCCAATCCATGAGCATGGGAGGTCCTTCCATCTTCTGATGTCTTCCTCAATCTCTTTCTTTAAAGATTTAAAATTTTCATTGTAGGGGTCTTTAAAGTCTTTGGTCAGGTTTATTCCGAGATTTTTTTTTTTTCTTTTTTTTTGCAGCTATTGCGAAGGGGAGTGTTTCCATGTGCTCTTTCTCTCAATGCTTGTTATTGGTGTACAGAAAGCCTACAGACTTTCATAGGTTAATTTTGTAACCTGCCACTTTACTGAACTTATTAATAATTTCTAGGAGTTTTCTAGTGGAATTTTTTGCATCTCTTACATATAATATCATATCATCTGCAAAAAGGGATAATTTGATCTCTCTTTTCCAATTATTATTCCTTTAATTTCCTGCTCTTATCTTATTTCTCTTGTAAGAGTTTCAAGCACTATGTTAAAGAAAAGTGGACAGCTTTGTCTGGTTCCTGATTTCAATAGAAATGCTTCGTTTTTCTCCATTTAAAATGATGTTGGCTTTGTTTTTTATATATATGGCTTTAATTATGTTGAAGTATGTTCTGTTCCATCCAATTCTCTCCAGGCTTTTGAACATAAATTCTTGTTGAAGACTGTCAAGGGCCTTCTCTGCATCTATTGAGATGAACATGTGGTTCTTGTCTTTGAACCCATTTATATGATTTATGACATTTATTGACTTTCGTATATTGAACCATCCCTGCATCTCTGGGATAAAACCAACTGGATCATGGTGGATGACCTTTTTGATGTGTGTCTGTATGCAGTTTGCAAGTATTTTGTTCAGAATTTTTACATCTATGTTCATTAAGGATATGGGTCTACAGTTTCCTTTTTTGGTTGTATCTTTACCTGGCTTTGGTATTGGAGTGATGCTGGCTTCATAGAAGGAATTTGGAAGTTGGCCCT
>NW_008341879.1:2425171-2425299 GCF_000622305.1 Nannospalax galili | reverse complement strand
TCTTGAGTTGCAATGTTAAGTCATTTATTTGTGTTTTTTTCCGATTTTTTGTTGTAGGCACTTAAAGCTATAAACATCGTCTAAGGACCGCTTTCAGTGAGTTCCAGAGGTTTTGTTGTTGTCCTTTT
>NW_008341879.1:2423824-2425120 GCF_000622305.1 Nannospalax galili | reverse complement strand
TTTGGTCTTTTCAAGATAGAGTCTCCCTGTAGCCCCAGCTGTCCTGGATTCACTATGGAGACCAGGCTGGCCTTGAACTCACAGAGATCTACCTGCCTCTCTTTTGACCCATTCATCATTTAGGAGTGTGTGTTTAATCTCCAAGTGTTCAAGTGTTCATGTGGTGATTAGAGCTTCTTCCGGTGTTGACTGTAAGCTTTATTGCATTGTGATCTGATAAAATTCATGGAGTTATTTCAGTCTTCTTGTATTTGTTGGGGTTTGTTTTGTGCCCCAGTATATGGTCAATTTTGGAGAAGGTTCCATGGGTGCTGAGTAGAAAGTATGAACTTTGGTGCTTGGGTGGAATACTCAGTAGATGTCTGTTAAATCCATTTGATATATGGTATTGTTTAATTCAGATGTCTCTCTGTTAACTCTCTGCCCTGTTGACTTATCTAATGGAGACAGTGGGGTATTGAAATCCCCTACTATTAATGTTGGGATTAATCTGTAGCATTGTTTTTATGAAGTTGGGTGCACCAGAGTTTGGTGAATATGTGTTCATGATTGTAATATCTTCTTGATTCATTGTTCCTTTGATAAAAATGAAGTGGCCCTCTTTTCTCTTCTGATTAGTTTTAGTTTCAAGTCTATTTTGTCAGATGTTAGAATTGCTATGCCTGCTTTTTTCTTAGTGCCATTTTTTTGGTATTTTTTTTCCATCCTTTCACTTTGAGATAGTGTCTGTCCTTGAAAGTGAGATGAGTTTCTTGCAGACAACAAAGAAATGGGTTTTGTTTCTTAATCTGTTCACATAGTCTTTGTCTTTTGACTGGGGAGTTCAGTCTGTTTATATTTAAAGTTATTAATGAAAGATGAATATTGAATCCTGTCATTTTTATTTCTGTTTACATTCTTGATATAGCTGTACTTTTCCACAGTTATACCTTCATTGAATTTCTTTCCACAACCCCTTGGATATAGTCATTCCTTTCTTCAGCTCTTTATATTGCTTCAGAACTCTCTGAAGGGCTGGTTTTTGGACATGAATTCCTTCAGCCTGTTTATGTCATGGAAAATTTTTCTTTTCCTTTCGACTATAATAGACATTTTGTCTGGATATAGTAATCTGGGTTGGCATCTGTGGTCATTTAAAACTGGGAATACTTTGGTCCAAGCTCTTCTGGCTTTCATAGTTTACACTGAAAAGTCAGTTGTAATTTTAATGGGTTTTCCTTTATATGTGACTTGTTTCTCTTTTGCAGCTTTCAGTATTGACTCTTTGTTTTGTACATTTAGTGTTTTTACTATAAC
>NW_008341879.1:2421769-2423610 GCF_000622305.1 Nannospalax galili | reverse complement strand
CTGCATATTCCATTCTTGTGATTTCTTAAATTTTTCCTAATCTTTGCTTGAGTGGTCTAGTTCGTCCATTTTATCTTCTAGCGTTGATACTCTTTTTTCCATTTCATTCATCCTATTGGTGAGGCTTTCTCCTGTCGTTTCTAATTGGCTTACTGAGTGTTTCACTTCCTTCTTCATTTCAGCCTGAGTAGCCTTCCATATTTCTAACTCTTTTCTGAATTCATTCAGAAGTTTATCCCTATCTTCCTTCAGCTCTATGATTATGTTGTTTGTGTGTTCTTTAAATTCACTGAATTCTTGTATCATGTTTATAATTGTTCTTTTGAGTTCCATGTCCTACATTGTCTCTAGGGGGTTCTCATTGTAATCCTCTAGAGGACTATTGGTATTTGATGGGGATATGTTATTTAGGTTTTTCACATTATCATTTTTTCTCTGTGATTTTGACATGTGTATTTCTTTTGTAGTTTCTGATTCTTCTGTGAGACTCAAGACTTCAAGTTTAGGTCTGCTTCTTTTTGTGAACTTTATGTGTCTTTGTGGTTTACTTTTTGGACATGAAAAGCTGGTTCCTCTAAGCTTCCAGTCTCCTCTTTTGATTTTATATTGGAGTGGCCAGATTGCTTTTGTCTTCAGGAGTTCCCACAGAGGCCCAGGTCAGATGAGCATCAGATGCGTTCAGGCTTTCTCCTAAGGTCTGGATCCCTCCAGGAATGATTTTGGCCTCAGGAATTTGGGGGCTGGACTGGCCTAGGAGCTGGGCCCAGGAAAGATGCTGGTCTAGCACAGCTGTCGGCTAGTGTTACCCAGTTATGCAAAGGAAGATGGGGGTGGGAAGTGACCCCAAAGGTTCCTGGGGACTGCACTGAGGAGCTGGGTTGGTCTGGATGCAAAGGATCAGGAAGAGGAAAGGTCAGCCCAGGCATCCCAGAAAGAGGCTGGCAGGTCGTTCAGGCCCAGGGAACTAGAGGGAGGTGAGGGTAGGGCCAGGCCCAGAGTGCTCCTGGGGACCCGAGAAGGAACTGAGTTGGCCTGGATGCAAACGATCAGGAAGCAGTGGTGGTTCCCCAGGTGTCTGGGCACCTGGACAAGGAATGGGACAGGACCCAGGCTAGGAGGAGAGATGGGTGGGGGAGATGAGAGGGTGAACGAGGATGGGGGAGTCAGGGCACGGAGGGTGCCATTGATTTATCCCAGAGAGAGGCCTGCAGGTCCGAGAGAGGCCTGTGGGTCATGCAGGCCCAGGGAAGCAGAGGGGGTTTTAGTTTTTTAATTGTATTTATTATTTTTATTTTATGTGTATGAGTGTATTGGCTTCACGTGTGTAAATGCACCCATGTCCTGCAGTGCCTGTGGAGGTGGGACAAGGATGTTGGATTCCCCTGGGACTGGAGTTGTCGATGATTATTAGCTGATGTGTAGGTGCTGGGAATGGAACCTGGGTTCTCTGTAAGAGCAGCTAGTGCTTTTAATCCCTGAGCTATCTCTCCAGCCCTCTTATTTCTCATTTTAGAGGAGGTTTTAGGGAAGACATCAAAGAGTAAAGATAGGTTTCAATAGGGTTAGTAAGGTCTAATTTTTTTTAAGTTAAATTCCCTTAAATAGCTTTTGAATTTTGGTGACAAAAATGTTGTCATACACACAGGATGGTAATAGACTGGTTATTAAAAATGTTGTCTTAGTTTGTTTTCTATTGCTGTGACAAAACACTCAGTTGAAAACCAAGTTGGGGAGGAAGTTTATTTTACCTTACAGCTTGTAGTCTATCAACGAGAGTATGAACTCAGCAGAAACTGAAGCAGACTATGGAAGAATGCTGCCTCTGGCCTGTCGGTGCTCAT
>NW_008341879.1:2413180-2421742 GCF_000622305.1 Nannospalax galili | reverse complement strand
CTTTTTGAAACAGGGTTTCCCTGTAGCCCCAGCTGGCCTGGAACTCACTATATAGACAAGGCTGGCCTTGCATAGAGATATGCCTGCCTCTGCCTCCCCAGTGCTGGGATTTAAAGGCATGTGCCACCTCTCCTTGCTTCAGCCTGCTTTCTTAAACAATCTAGTACCATCTGATCGGGGTGGCACTGCCCACAACGGGCTGAGGCCTCCCACATCAATTAGCAATTAAGAATACCCTCACAAACATGGACACAATGTCTCAATTAATGTCTTAATTAAGGTTTCCCCTTCTTCCCAGGAGTGTCAAGTTGACAACTGAAACCATCCAGCACAAAGGCCAAGATCAAGATAATTTTAGCTTTCGACCTCTAACATTTTAACCTTTTTACAATTATGGTTGAAGTTTTAACAATACTGGTATAGTTTGTTGATGTTTTAACATAGATATAGCATAGTATTATATTTAGCATTAAAATAACAAAAAAACATAGTAAGTTTTAAAGAAGATAGCAGATGGACACAGGTCTTCTGATTTAAATTGGAACAATTTGGGCACAGGTGCTTCAAAATTGGTTTAGCAAATCTAGGGGGTCTGAATAAACAGTTACTGCTAGAGTTAGGAGATCAGAGAAAGGAAGGAGTTTAAAGTTAAGAAAGAAGAATCAGAGCCAGACCTGCCACAGGCAAGGACTATTTTCCTGTATTCAAGAAACCCATAAAGGCACAGAAGTCCTCCTCTAAAAACAAGTGTCTGCCCTGAAGGGTGGAAGTTTCTACTTATATAGGAAGTCTGTTGAACACAGCTAAAAGAGTTAACTCTGAGCCAGGGTTTACTGTCCTTGAGGGTCTCTCTCCAAGATTGTTTTCTCAGACAGGTGAGCTATCTTAGGGCACTAAAGGAGACAGGTTAACTGCATAAACAGCCTCCCTCAGTCCAGGGAGCCACTAGTTGATAAGGCTTGAGTGAGGCCAGTCTACCAATTTAGGGCCAGTTAGCCACTTTAAGGGATTTGTGGTTATATGGCTTTCCTAATTAGGTTCATGGCTCTTCACACATTCTATCAGTGACACCAGAAGACCCTAATATTGTTTTTATCTGTAGTCTTATCAGAATTAAGATCAGTCATTTTTATTACTGAGGAATAACCCTGCAGAATTTCAAACATCTTGTAACTATAACAAGATTTAAGAAATAGAAAAGTACAATCCTTTCCCTTTAGGTTAGAGAGAGTCACAATTTTTAATATAATTATTATTCTAGAGTACTGAAGATCATAGGCATGAAAAAAACTTGTACAATGGGCCTTATTTGGGGGGGGGATTTTTTTTATCTTTGTGAGACAGTGTCTTCCTATAGCCCCAGCCATCCTGGAGCTCACTATGTAGACCAGGCTAGCCTTGAACTCACAGAGCTCTGCCTGCCTCTGCCTCCTGAGTGCTGGGATTAAATGCCTGAGCCACCACTAATGGGCCAAATTTACAAATATATTTAAGCTTTTGTTTAGCCAAATAAGATCTACAATCACTATGGGAAAACATATAAACAGTATTTGGGGACATTAATCACAGGTTTTAAACATCTCATTTAGTAAAGGATATTCAGTAAAAACAAAATCCTTGATTTTATAAACAATGCTAAGACTTTGTAAACATTACTAAACACGGACCAATACTTAAGAAAACATTGCTGTAGATAGTTTTATTTGGCATCAGTTTTATCTGTATGTAACAATGTTGGCCATAGGCATTTTAATTAAGTTAGAATTGTGTTATAAACATTTTTTATAAACTTTTATGTGAGGGCTGGAGAGATGGCTCAGCAGTTAAGAGCATGCCCTGCTCTTACAGAGGACCTGGATTTGAATTCTAGTACCCACATGGCAGCTAACAACCATCCATCCCTAACTCCAGTTCAAGGGTGTCTGACACCGTCTTCTGACCTCTGCAGGCACTGGACTACATGGGTACATTTACATACATGCAAGAAATGCACTCATACACATAAAACAAAATATAAAAATAAACAAAATATAAATTTTTATGTGAAAATATTTCATGTAGAAGCATTTTATTTTACTCTTTTAATGCCTATATATAGTTTACCTTGTATGTCTTTTTAATTAAATGGCTTAATTTTGTTTATAAGATTTTAAAACTACATTTTCAATTAAAATTTATCAAATCACATTTGAAGCACAGAAAATATGTATTCTGTATGCCACATATTTAACAGTCATAAGTATAGGCAGAGCATGGTAATCATTTTAAATATAAAGTAAAAGAGAATTGCATATATAGTTTTTGAAAAAACTAAGTCACTTTAAAATGTTTATATGTATATATCTCCACCCATTGAGAGGCAAAGGATAGTGTGAAACTTTGTATTTGGTCAGAGCATGTGAGCCTTTGACCACAGTTTCACTAAGTAAAGTCTTCTGCTTGGCTGAAAGGTGTTTGTTGCAGGTTGGGGCAGGAAACTAGGGTAAGATCAAAAAGAGAAAGAGGTGCCTGAAGTCATCGCAGCAGGCTACAGAAGCAGTTTGGAAGTCTGTAGCATGAATACAGACCCATAGAACAATGGAACAAAATTGAAAACCCAAATATGAGTACATGCAATTTCAGCTACCTGATATTTGAAAAAGGTGCCAAGAACACTCGCTGGAGGAAAGACAGCATGTTCAGCAAATGGTGAACATTGCTCCACCTGTAGAAGAATGAAATTAGATAGCTATACTTTTCACGTTGCACAAAAGTCAACTCCAAATGGATGAAAGACCTCAATGTGAAACCTGAAACTTTGAAACTGTTAGAAGAAAACATTGATAATAACCTACAAGACATAGGTGTAGGAAAGGATTTTCTAAACCCGACATCAATTGCTTATGAATTAAGGTCAAGAATCAACAAATGGGACTTCATTAAACTAAAAAGCTTCTGTACATCAAAAGAAGCAACCAAGGAAGTAAAGAGAAGACCCACAGAGTGGGAGAAAATCTTCACTAACAACACATCTGACAGAGGTTTACTATCCAGAATATATAAAGAACTCAAAAAACAAAGAATCAAGAATGAAAGTAACCCAATTAAAAGATGGGCTAAGGATCTGAACAGAACAGAGTGTTCTCAAAAGAGGAAATAAAGATGGCTAAGAAACATTTTAAAAGATGTTCAACAAAGTAATTAGGGAAATGCAAATAAAAACCACTTTAAGATTTCATCTTATCCCAGACTGGCTAAGATCAAGAGAACACATGATACCAAGTGCTGGAAAGGATATGGGGAAAAGGGAATGCTCATCCACTGCTGGTGGGACTGCAAACTTGTTCAACCCCTATGGAAAGCAGTGTGGAGAACTCTTAAAAACTAAAAATGGACCTACCATTTGATTGGGTTATATTACTCCTTGGCATATACCCAAGGGACTCATCCTATTGCAGAGGCACTTGTACATCCATGTTTGTTGCTGCTCTTCTCACAATAGCTAAGAGATGGAAACAACCTAAATATCCCTCAACTGATGAGTAGATAATGAAGATGTGGTTCATTTACACAATGGAGTTCTACTCAAGCAGTAAAGAAACATGAAATCATGAAACTGTTATACGAAGTGAAGTAACACAGACTCAGAAAAACAGGAACCAGAATAATGAAAAGGAACCATTAAGGTAAAGAGAAAGAAAAAACCTGAGAGAGAAGAACAGTAGGAGACAAGTGTTACTAAGGGAAAAAAATGGATAGAAATTAGGTTATTTAAATAGGAGGGAGTGAGAGTTATGCAAGGAATCTTGGGGATAAAGAGAAAAGAAGGAGCTCAAGAGAGGTGGGATCATAGGAGACTGGTGTCAAGGGAGACACGGGGAAAATGGGGACACTTTAAATGGAGAAAACATTGCAGGAGGATTAGACAGTGAGAGAAAAAGGAGAGATAAATAATGCTTAGTTTTAAAAAAACCACAGGGAGCAATATTAGTTCAACAACCTAATGACAAATTATACATGCATTATCTCTACATGAGTCCATGTGTATAGCTAAAGGCTATATAACAAGATACAGTGCCAGACAGGAGAAACCTTTCTTTGAGTTGTTGGACAGGGTGGTCCAAGAGACTCCCCAAATTACTCAGGCTTTTGCTACAGTCCTTATGGCTTCCCAGAACTTATAGGTAAGACCCCAGTGCTGAAGACATAACATACTTTGGACACAGAATTTGGAGCAATAGAACTGCAACTGACCTGAATCTCCTTCCCCTGAAGGCTAGCTCTCATGGCTTTGGAGAGCACTATGAAGGTGCCAAGGGAAAACATCAATGGATGGATGATACAATTCCAGCTTCAAGAACAAATAACCACATCAGTGGCCAGCACAGCATATGTCATTGGTGCAGTAGTGGCACTTTTATCTTGGGGGCACTCAACAGCTACCTAATTGGACTAAAATCCCACTCAATGGGAGGAAACTCAAGGGTGGTATTGTAAACCTAACCACATACACATGGCTGGAGTGGTCATAGATCTTAGAGAAAACCCCAAGACTCTCACATCCCTAGATGGTTTCTTACTATTTTCAAAATATGTATCCTTATATTTACAGACAAATATTCCAGTCACCACTCATCATCAGAGAAGTTCATTTTGCACCAGTTGGAGACTATTACCAAGTACCACAACTTTTCACATATGACATTGTCTATGAATTGCCCAGGCATAAGTGACACATCTTCAATGCAACCTCTATACCTAAGGCTCATGGAACATAGAACAGGGGTAGAGAAGAAGACTCTAATGAATCTCTCAGTTCTCAGTAATGAAGTTCTCTCATGCAATGGCTAGCCAGGAACACCAAAGGTCATAAATGGCCAAGGCATAGATATCAAGAGTCTTCTGAATGCTGGTCCTTGGACAGGATTCCTTTATTAAACTTCACCCTCCCAAGGCTCAGGGACCATCATGGAAGAGGATGTGGAAAGATTGTAAGAGGCAGGGAGGAGGTGCAGGACCATATAGAAACAGAGTCCTACAAGTTCCTGGGACTCTGCTCTATGACCCTGCTCTATGATTCTATGGCAATGGTGTCAGCATACACAAGTTCCACTCAAACTCAGGCACACAAAAACCCAGCATAGAACTGGGAAAATGAACAGCAGACCTCAATCTTATCTGAAGAAATCTTGGCAACTGATTGCTGCTAGACGAAGAAGAACTGATCTTCCTAAAACAACGGACTCTAGACAGACTAGACCACAGTGGATGGACTTGCACTGGGGAACATCTGGGGACACTGACTTGACACAGTGGGCTTTAGCAGGGATGACAGAGTGTATAGGCTCCAATGGAGGGGCTATGGGATGATGCCAGTGGGGATGGGGGTACACAGATGATTAAGATTGATGGAGATGTTCTGTATGAAATACACAAAAATACAATAAAAACAAATATTTTGAAAAAGAAAGAGAAAAAAGGAAGAAAAGGAGAGGTTACACTTTTCTGAATTCTCCAAATAAGCAGGCAGACTTACAGAAAGCTACATGTCTGACCAGAGGGTGGGGATTCTGGACAGGAAACGTTTACCATCTCATTAACACACAATGTAGTCCACATGTATCTTTAACATGGCTTAAGATGAACCCACCTTTCCAGGGTGATTGACTTGGAAAAACTGGAATGTTGGATCTTCAGGACAGCGATATTACTCTCTTGACCAAGAAAGGGCCTTTCTTACTACAGTAACATCTCCCCCTCTGAAGAGATAATTCTAAAATCATTTAGAGTTCAGATCAGAGCTCTTAAATATTAGGATACTTTTGGCTTAAAACTATGAAAGAAACTGATTACCTTTATTTGGATCTTTTTACCCTAAAATGCCTAGCCAATTTCTACCTCCTATTTTTATCATGGCCTCTTCTCAATTGCCATACCCAACACCCCTACGCAGCTCTAAGAAGACAGAACAGTTGTCAGCATAATTCCTTACTGGCAATTAGGGTAATGGGAATATGAGGGTGTCTTTGAGAATGACAGAAATTTCTTTGGCTCTGTTGAACTTAGCTTGAGATGCTGGAGTCCCTGAAACTCAAAGGTCACCAAGACCACCCCAAGCCAGAGACTCTCAGGCTCTTATCTTGAGAATTCAAAGAATGAAATTCATAGACTATGTAGGATGAATTTTAAAAAGAAGTATTTTTATAAGGAGCTTAGAGGAAAGAATGAAGGCAGAGTACCTGTACAAAAGGAGGGGTCCCCAGGAGTAGGATGCCATTGAGCCTCATTGCTCTGGAGTTAACAAGGCTTTGGCGGATGGAGGAGAGGAGGAGACATGAGCTCCTCAGTCCAATTCCCATTCCAGGTGTGGAGGTCGCTCAAGGTTCCAGTCATGTCTTCGGTTTGATTTCCAGGAATGGGGTATTCCTTTGGGAGAGAGAGATAGGGAAAAATCAGTCCCCCTTTTCAAACATCCCGAGTGTCTTGTTATAGTAGAACCAGAGACAATTTGGGGTTAGATACTTGTGAAATCTCCAGTCTCAGGTAAGGACAAGTGTACTGGTGAGTCCAAGATATTGCCAGTTCTTAGCCAAAAAAGACACCCTCCCCTTTTAGGGTTTTTTTACCCTCTAAATTGCCTAAGCAATTTCTAACTCCAGCTCTCATTGAAGGGAATGAGTGACAGTGCAGGCTTTTATTTGGGGGAAAACTTGCAGGGGAAGTCTCTGTAAGAATTAGAGCTTGCTGTTAGTTTACAAGCTGGGGTAGTTATAAGACAGGAAAGCGGGGTTGAATAGTTTCCTTTTTGGCCTCCAGTTTCCCATTGCTAGAGCTAACTAATAAAAAAGTCAGTAAAGAATATTAGGTGATCTAGAAACATCTTTTCTGGTTGGCCATTAGTTGGGATCTACCAGGCTGGGCAGTCAATAATCTAGAGGAACGAGTTACTTTACTTCTAGAAACTAAATTACTGTAGTTACTGGATTGTCGATTTCAATTCATATGGAGTTTTACAAAATTGTATGGCCCTGATTAACCCTGACTGTACTCTCAAGTTCCAGTTCCATGTTCCCAGAGTGCTTCTCAGCCTCCACTCCAGTGTGGCGAGCCACACCCGGGCATTTCCTCCTCAGCATCTGCTCTGTAGTGTCTTAACATACCACTTTGCTGGCATCTCTAACTTTTGCTGGGATGTCATGCTTAATAGCCTAATTAGAAACATAAAGAATCCTCCTATGGCTTTTTCATCCTCCATATCTACAACATCCTGGTACCAGAATAATCTTCCTAAAACGGAAAATCAGATCTGGTCAAACCTGTATGTGTAATCTTGCAATGGTTTCTCATAGCTTTCAAAAGGAAAACCAAAACATTTTACAAGTTGCTCAGAGGTCCCCCTGAGCTGACTAGGCTGAATTTTCTGCCTTTCCCCTCCTTGACCTTGCCCCACTGGTGTTTTTCACTCCATCTGTTCCAAACTGACTTTAGCTCAATCTGCTCCCGTTAATGCCAGTTACCCCTTTGTCCTTAAATCCAGTTCAAGGGCCCTGTCTTCTGCAAACCACTGCTCTCCTCTGATAGTCCAGCACCCCTCCCTTCAGTTTTTCATAAACTCACTGGACAGGTATGAAAGTTTTTCTGATTAGGTTAGTACAGTGTCTTACGGTTGTTTAATCACAGTCTGATTAAATCACAATATTTGCACAAATTAAGCACTGGAGACTATCAAGTGATAAAATTGTAATGCAGTTACTTTGAACCAGTAAAGGCTGAAAACAAGCAGGATGCCCTCGTGGCAAATGCAGAAATGCTGTGGGTGAGCCTCCCCAACCCTGTTTTCCCTCTCAGGCCTGGCGGCCGCACATTAAAAAGAATGATCCCTTACACTGGCCTTGCAGCTCCTCACAGTTATCTACATATTTTAAATTAACATTTATTTGTGATTAGTATGATCATCTAACATGAAACATTTTTTTCACTTAACTATTATTAGTCCTTCAGGGAACATGCTGGACTAGAGATTTGTTATTTAAATATGTATTTGTATGCCCTGTGTGTGCAGGTGCCCTGGGAGGCCAGAAGAGGGACTTGAGTCTCCTGGAGTTGGAGTTACTGGCTATGTGATCTGTCCAGCATGGGTGCTAGGAACAGAACTCAGGTCCTCCGCAAGAGCAGCAAGTGTCCTTAAGCCCTGAGCCATCTCTCCAGCTCCTATCTGTCTTAAACATTTGGACAGTGCAACCAATGCAAACAATAGGGAAGTGCTTAATATTTACGGAATAGGACTCTTCCTCCTCTGAACAGAGTACAACACAGGGCTGTGAACCAGGGAATTAAAACTATAGTTACACCTAGAAGTGGTCTTTTGTCTCTACATATATTGCTCAAGAAAATTGTGGCTATATGTGAAAGACGGAACAAGTATCAGTATTTTCACCAAAATCAGGTGAAAAGATGGAATGAAATAGCAGCTAGATTCACCAGGAACAGATTGAAGGGAGGAGGCAGAGCTGTGAGAGAACAGGGCTGCACCAGCCCAGATTCATGGAAAGAAGGAGAAAGGGGAGAGAGGCAGAGAGAGAG
>NW_008341879.1:2387853-2413082 GCF_000622305.1 Nannospalax galili | reverse complement strand
CCGCCCAGATACATAGAAAGAGAGAGAGAGGGGAGAGAGAGAGAGAGAGAGAGAGAGAGAGAGAGAGAGAGAGGGGGGAGAGAGAGAGAGGCAGAGAGGAAGGAAGGAAGGAAGGAAGGAAGGAAGGAAGGAAGGAAGGAAAAAAGAGAGATTCTACAATTGTCTTTAAAGAAGGAGAAGGTTGGGGGTATGAGTAAGGGGAGTTACTCATTTGAGATAAGCCAAACAAGAATGGGAGGCCACTGTAACTGGCATTAGGACACTGTGTTAGAAGAAGGAAGAGAATGAAGGAAAGTAGACAAAAGGGAGACTAGGAAGGAGGGACAAAGGAGAAACTGAAGATGCTGATGGAGTCTCAGCTCGGAGAAGACAAAGAATAAAATTCAGAAGTCAAATCAGACAAAAGAGAACCTGAGAATTTGGAGACTGTAATTCATCAGTACACTGTGTGTCATGTAACACTGAATAATGAGAAACTGATCTCAAGAGACAAAACAAACAGGTGAACAAACACCTGTGCAGAGCCTGAAGTGCTGTTGGCGCTGCCAGAGGGGTCATATGATACTGGAAGGATAAAACAAATAATCAAAGATTAAATAAAACAACAAAACAAAAAAGGAAACATCTAAAAAAATACTACAGTTGTTTGCTTGAGAGTGAGCTCCTCGCAAAATCTTGTTTCCATTGTGACGCCTCTCGTGGTAGTTTCTTTTATTTTGATGTCTTTGTAAATTATGATGTGGAGTATGCAAAAGAGTGAGAATGCAACAATACAAAGCTCTGTTTCTGAGGTTTGCAAAACTCTACTGTATGGTTCTTGGAGAAGGGTCTTCTCCAACTTCACAGCCTTGCAAAGGATTTGTGTCTGGGATGCCTTAGGGAAGTGCTGTGGTCAAGATATTTTCATCTCTTTCTGAGTTAGTATGTTAATCCTAAGTGATGGTATTGACAGGCAGCACCCTTGAGAGGTGATTATAAGATCTACAGAACTCAGAGAGCTCTGGTTCCACCCACCTTGGAAGGACATAGTGAGAGGAGCAGCCTATGAACCAGGAAGTGGGCCCTGATCTAATAACAAATTTGCTGGTCTATTAATCACAGACTTTTTAGCTTTGAGAATATTGAGGAATTATTTTCTCTTGTTTATAAGTCACTGAGGCTATAGAAATGTTTTCTAACAGCCTGAACAGACTAAGAAAGAAAACTCTGCTATATTCTTCCATCAACACCTTTTAGTGGTAATAATCCATGATAGAGTCCTCTCAAAGGCCATGCAGTGATTTGGGAGAGAGAGAGAGAATTCCTGCAAGATCACGCTACCCTACCTGCCAGTAGTTCAGTCACAAGTGCAGGGTATAGACACCCGGTTCAGAGTGGAGTCACAAGATAAGGATCTCTAAACAAACTGGTACAGGCTCGGATGATTCTAGAGGGCAATAAGAAGGCACATAGGACTGGCTTTCATCATTTGGTTTCAGACACAGAATGAGGGTGAGAATTGTTGTTTGAAAGGTCAAATTTCTAAGCTATTAGTGCTTAATTTATTGAAAAACTCATTTACTAATTTGAAATGCAGCAATTCTCAAGATTTTCTAGATCAGTGCCTTATGATAAATTCCAAAGAGAAATTCCTCTCTCTTGTAGCTTCCAGAAACCATAGCTGTACTGTAATCTATTAATACACATGCATCTACTACATGTCAGAAATACCAATGGCACTATAGTAATTGTCCAGAGGCACTTTATTCACAACAGTTGGAAAGGGACAACAAAGTAAGTTTCTCTTTGTACCTTTAAAAGATGAAATTTGCCAAAGATTGCCATATTTTAAAAACCTCTGAACAATGCTGATTCTGAAAACTCATGCCCATGGAAGTCCTAGGACCCTAAAAAAATTTTTTTTAAAGCATCAACCAAATATGAAGCTCTCCACATTGTGACTGACCTTGCATTTTACATCTCCATTACCTCTAGGAGAGCTTTTTCTTGGGAATAGGATTATGGGTGAAACGTCCATCTCAAGTCAGGTCTTTCCTCATAGATACAAAACTGAGTTATTTGCACTGATAATCTAAGCAAAAGGAAATTGGGTTAATGATAAAGATTTTGCTTCATAGAACTCATTAGAAAACTCAGAAATTCCAATTATTCTTATGTTCATATTACAAAATGACAGTAATTAGCAAGGGTAAATTGATATTTAGAAATACACAATAGTTAGCTAATCTCATTTCATTATAATTAACTGTAATATACTCTCTCCCACTTATCACCCTTTAAAAGTTGAAATTTTCCTTCCTGAAATGAGTTAACTCCCTCATCTTACCTAATATTTTTTTTCATTTTGTACATATTTCAGCAGATATCAGAACTTAGGTATGAATATAAATGGAGGGATATGGTTTCAAGTTTACGACAATTTCAAAATGACAGACAAAATGACAGGGTATAACCATTTTCCACTCTCATAAAAGTCAGTATTTAACCAAAACACTTTTCCCACCACTTTTATGCCTTGTTTGGAGAGCACCCCAGAGGCTGCTCAAAGAGGTTATAGCAATATTGCATTCCTTTGCGTAAGCACAAGGAAGCTATGGAAGAAACATGGCAAAACATCCAGTAGGAGCAGGTAGTTTCTGCCTTGCCCCACTCCACTAGTAAACGTCCACAGAAAGGCACTTATCAGAGCTGTGCTGGAAAAAGAGAAGTGTTTCACCTTAGAATTTCCTTCACTGGAAATAAAAATAGTGAAACCAAAGGATGAGTGGAAAATCTACTGGGTGATGTTCTGCTCATCTGTATTCAATATTCCACCAAAAAGAATCTTCAGCCCTTGAGAGCCACTAAAGGAAGAGTCTAAATGGACTTCCAAGTTCTGGCTTTGAGGAGTGCTATGAATCCTGGACATTTGTCATTAATTCACTGTGAAGAGTGAAGATGTAAAATGATGTTGCAAGTAAAGTAGCAGACAGCCCTCCTGGAGTTGGCAGGAGTTGGCATGTTCCGTTTTGGAGAGAGGCCCACTGTCCTGCACTGAATAGTGAGCCAAGAAGGGAAGAAAAGGAACAGGAACATGCAGGAAAATATAAGAGTCAGGGTTCCCTGATACTGAGATGTGCTTTCCATTTTTATAGTGAGCCCTTCTGCCTATGAAACGTTGTACAAAATGTCCTGCAAAGGTACAGACATGTCCTTATGGCAGTCTTTTGTTTGATTGTTTAAATGATGCGGTAATTTGAACATAAAATACACAGCAAAAGGCTCATATATAAGGGTTGATCCTTAGCTCGTAATACATTCTTAGAAAATTCTGGAAACCTGCCAAGCAGGGGCAAGCTGTAAGAAGTAAGTTACTAGGGATGTGTTTTATTTGGGGGAAGGGAACTGCATCTTGTCCTGGGACTCTTTCCATCTTTTTTTTTTTTTTCCTATCTCCTGACCACCATGAAGTGAGCAGCCTCTGCCATAGGTCCTCACCACCATGATACTTTGCTTCACCACAGACCCAGAATCAATAGAGCCAAGTTTACAAACCTTTGACACTGTGAGTATCACACTGTATTCTGATCACAGCAACAGAGAGCTAAATAACACAGAGGAGTCCCCAGTGTGTTCCTAAACTTTCAGTTATTCTGATCGTTGGAGCCACTCATGATAGCATTTTATTCATCCCAAATAAATTACCAAAAACTTCATTAAGATTAAGAATGGTGTACCTATAATACATTCTGTTTTGTGGAAATATGTAAACAAAGGCTGTCTCTATTGCTACTGATGTAATGCTGATCCCACAGCCAGGTGATGTCTCTTCCCTCAACTCCAATACGTCTGAACTGCCAGCCTTTTATAAACACAGGTGTGTGAAATTTATGTACAGACACAAACACCCAAAGTCAGTGGCCCCCACACTCTGTGCTCCTCCTATAGGCTAATTTGGCCCTTTCTTTCTTCATGGTAAGGTTGCCATACAGATCTGAGTCTTTCGTCCTGGGCCTCACTATAAATGGCTCGGAGACATTTGCAGCTTTGTTTTGTGCAGTGTCTTATCTCAGGAGTCTTCTCTCACCTCAGAATTAGGAAAACTTTCTCAAAAACTCACATAATGCTCTTTGAGTTGTTTCATTCATTCACTCATTCATTCATTCACTCACTTGCACGTCACTCACCAAGACCTCATGCAAGCTAGACAAAGCATTTAACCCACCCCCTTTTTATTTTTTTATTTTGAGACAGGGTCTCACCATGTTGCCCAGACAGAACTGGAACACCGTCTGTACCCGAGGTGGGCCTCGAGCTTGTACCCCTCCTGCCTCAGACTCCCTAGTAACTGGAATTCCAGGCCTGGGCCACCAGGTCTAGCTCTGAGTTGATCTGAAGTCTGTGACCAAGTCAAGGATCTCTGGATACTAAAGTAGATAGAAATGGAGTAACAGGGCAAAAAAGGGACTGAGGTTTGAGCCATTGGGAACTCCAAAATTTGTAGGTTTCCCTAGGAAGTAGATTTAAATGAGATGTCAAGAAAGCACAAGCATGTTGAAGAAGCGGCCAAGAGAAGAGAGGCTTCCTGAAGTCACATCATTCTGGAAATTCCAATGAGGGAACGTCAGAAAATTGACCATCAGATTTGTCAAAATAAATCCCATGTTGGTGCACAAATGAGAAATGGAATTTACTTCCTGTGCTTGGAAGAAAGGTGTGGGTGAGGACGAAGTGAGCGAGGAGTAACCACACTGGGGACTTGCCTTGAAAATTAGCTGTAGCATCAGACAATGGTTGACAGATGCGGTATCAAAGAATTTTTGGTTTTGTGCTTTAAAAAGAATCTAGACAGTACTAAAGCATTATTTGCTAAGTTTTTTTCAGGTTCTTACTATGGGGAAGAATTTGGCCTTACAAGGAGAGAGAAAGAAACCAAAGGCTAGAAACATCTTTCTGTGTAGTAGATGTGATGAACAGAGAGGCTGGTCATGAACAGGACCAAGAAAAAAATGAGGAGGAAAGTGAGGGCTCAAGGAGTCAAAATATATAAACCCTTGAAATTTGGCCTGTCTTTGGGGGAGGGAGGTTGAGCACCACCACTTGCCCCATAAGGTCCTTTGGGGGGTGGGGTTGGTACAGTACCTGTAGTTATCAAACACGAATTCAATTAGGTTCAAAAAATGTGAGTTTATTTGGTAATAGGCAGTGCTGAAAAGGTTCTTTAGGAAAAGCAGTAAGTAACGGGGAATGGATCAGGGATACCGTGGAATGGGGTAGGGTTCCTGGCTTCTAGTGCCCATTCAAGTTTGCGTCAGCAATTCTAATTTAGCATCTAGTATAAGTATGACATATTGTTTGAAAGCATTTTGTTGATTTATGTATCCTAATTAACATGTAGTAGTTTGTGCATATCTATGTACATATTCATCACCTAGGACACATGATGTCTTTGTATTGAGAACTTTCAATTTTCTTTTCTACTAGCTATATTGAGATATTCGATAGATAAGCTGTGACTATCTCACTGTGCTATATAAGTACATTAAAAGTATTCCTCCTACCTTATCATGCCTGCTCCCTATTAGTACTCATCTTGATATGAAGATCATATTTTTTCAATTTGTTTACAAGATTCTCAAAGGGAGAATTCCAGGAATATACTACTTGATGTCTTCTCCCAAGTCATAATTTAGTGCCCTGGGAAATAGGTACCACAAAGGGATTTTTTAAATTTAGGATTGGTTTTTGAATTTTGCATTATGAACTAGGCAAATGTTTTTAACACTTCTCTTTGCTCTGTAACTCATTAACAGAGAGGTTCACAGACCTTATTGTTGTTTCTCCTGCACACACCCAGCCTGGCAGATCCAGGTTCTGGGGTCTGATAGGAGCTGTCTGCACACTCCATTGGTGGGTCCAACTTCCCAGCCATGTGGATATCACTTCTTATCAAATCTGGTCTCTTGTCAGAGCATT
This sequence comes from Nannospalax galili, assembly GCF_000622305.1. Lineage (NCBI taxonomy): Eukaryota > Metazoa > Chordata > Mammalia > Rodentia > Spalacidae > Nannospalax > Nannospalax galili. The sequence continues at coordinate 2,407,127 of NW_008341879.1, read as the reverse complement.
AGTGTGAGATTTCTGTGACTAGATGGGTTTTGTTTGTTTGTGTGTATTTATTTATGTTTCCCCCTTGCTGAAAAAAATAGGGCCAGTTCCAATTCAGATACTTTTTGGTACTAAGATTCTTTAACTTCAATAATTTTCTGATCCTCAACACTATGGTCACAAAGAGCATAGACTATACCCTAAAAACTAGAAGGAAAAAAGCTACCTGGAAATTTATTAGAAATAAAGAATCTTATTTTTATTATGTACACTTACTATCTACCAAGTACAACATTTTAAATGTATTTTAGAAAAATCTTTCAGACAGTTGATTCCATTCCACACCCACTGAATATAAATCTGCTTTTTAAAAAGGTGCTTAGGTGAACCGTAAGCCAAGTTTTGATCCGCATTCTAGACAGTACGAGAAGCTTACAAATGGGGTCAACTAATTATGCTAAAAGGAAGCTTTGCAAAATATAGATCTCTTTTATTTTTGTTCACAAACAAAAAGCACACTGTCTTGCTATCTATCTGCTGAACCTGAGAAACAGAAAAGTCTTTTGATAACTGTCAGGAGAACTGAACTCTGTTTAATGTAGGTTGACTCTTACAAATGAATTACAGTTAAGAAACTGACCGTGAAATACCTGATTACAGCAGCACAAATGTGCTCAGTAATCCATTAATATTTTGCAGTGCATTTGCTCTTTGTACGCTTCCACTAAGTGGGAGACCAACTAGGGCACAAAGCAGCAGCAACAGCGTATTCAAAAGACTAATCCAAATCTGGCTCAAAATTCCTAACTGGGAAATGAATGTTTCTGGGTAAAATACTGTTTAGCAATTTAAGTGCTACGTTGTTGAAGTAAGACACAAACTCAGGAAGGGGTTATTGTTTCTGAGAATAAGTAAAATGGGTAAGAAAAATGAGATATAACTTCTCTTATATGTCATAAACATTTAAGGTCTTTGAAACTTTTCTAAGGAGTTACTGTCCATCCTCATCCTATGATGCAGAGAAGGAAGAGTCACCAGATAGTATTCTGAGCTGTTAGAATGACTCCTACCCAGTTTTCTGGGACTTTTTCTGAGGAGACAAAAAGATTTACTTATCTTCCCAAACTTGCTTAGTGAACCAGTCAGTCTTTGGAGGTTACTTACAGGAGTATGCTGACTCAGAGGCAATGGTGCCCCAGCATGGGCAACCATTCACAAAAGCTATATTCCTGAAGCTCTCTGCCCAGCTTACAGACAGGTTGGCCTGTGGTAGACTCTTCAGAGTTTTAAGAAAATTACTTCCACACCCATCTGCTCTGACATAGGCTCTTAAAAGTTATTATTGGAATGGAATCCAGCTTGTCCCTGGGAAGCTTGGTATGCCAGCATCAAAGAACTGTCTGTGAAACCTCAGTCAGAACTCTGTATCTCTCAAATAAGCACATTTCTATAGGATGCAAGAATGTTTGATAGGAAATATTCCCTGCAAGCTCATGGGTTTGAACATTTGGTAGGTTTCTGACTGGTGGTACTGGTTGTTAGGCTGTGCATCTTCTGGGTATGGGACCTAGCTGGGAGTCATAGGGCCATAGGGGAAATCACTTGTGGTCTAACTCTTCTTAATGAATCACACAGAGATGCGAGTAGGTTGCCCTGAAGCTGCACACTCCTTCCAGCACCTGCGGACCTGCTCTCCCTGCCATTTCTTCTCACCATGATAGACTTCATCCCTGAGCCATGAGCTGAAGTTCTCCCTTCTCCCTTAAGTTGTTGCCCTGGGGTATTTGGTCACAGGGACAAGAAAAGATAATAGAGTGGAGCTCTTGAACAAGAACTGTGGTTTGCTATTTATTATCAGCACACATTCTCACAGACCTTGAGTAGGTAGTCCAAGTTGGGTAAAGTTGATGCTGAATCCTAACTGCTATTTTCTCAAAGGACAGTCTTATAATGATTTATTTCCTATGTCTTGGCCTGTTGTTACTGTGCTAAACAATACGATGCACAATGTAAAATACAGTGACTGAATTTATACCCTTGTGTGTGTCTGTGTGTGTGTGTGTCTGTGTGTGTGTCTGTGTGTGTTGAAATGAAAGTAACACATCAAACTTTTTTTCAAAATAAACGGTAATTTCTTTCCTTAAGTAGCCTTCCGATTGTTCCTTTTCCAGCAGAGAAAGTGGACAGTTTAATCATCTAAACCTTATAAATAAGAATCAAATAATGGTGAACATTTTGTAGGTACAGCCTTCCCTACTTGTTCTTCTTTCTCACCACCATGAAACATACTTAGAAATACTGTATCTTTGGCCTGGGGTGACAGCCCAGTGTGTTATGAAGATCCTTCTGGCTCTTCCAGAGGACTTGAGTTCAGTTTCCATCATCTATATGTAAGGGTTCACAATTGGCTGTAACTCCAGCTTCAGGGAACTTAACTCCATCTTCTGGCCTCTGAAAGCACCCACACATATGCCATATACCCACATATATGCACACACATAAATAAAAATAAAATCTTAAAAATTTTTAAACCAAGAAATATTATGCCACCATTTTCTCAATTAGTTCATAGGCTAACACTTTGCAAACAGACTTACTAGTAAATATAAAAAGAGTCCTTGTCTATAATAATGAGATTTTATCAAGTGATTTTCCTGGTACTCTATGATGTTCATCATACATTTAAAATTTTTTATTTTCTTTATTTACGTTTGCTCATTTTCTTTTTAAAAATATTTCATTTATTATTTTTATTTTATGTGTATGAGTGTATTATCTGCATGTATGTAAGTGCACCTGTGTTGTGCAGCAACCTCAGAGGTCAGAAAAGGGTGTTAGATCCTCTGGAACTGGATGGATGGTTGTTAACTGCCATGTGGCTTCTGGGAATCAAACCTGGGTTCTCTTAACCACTGAGCCATCTCTCCAGCCCCTTATTTTGTTTTTATAAGACAGGGTCTCAGTATGTAACCCTGGATAGTGTTGAACTTGTGGCAATCCTCCTGCATCTGCCTCTTGAGTGCTGAGATTACAAACATGGGCTACCATTGCCAGCTAAAACATGCATTGTAAAGAATAGAGATACCACCATCAAAGTTTTCTTCACATTATAGTTTTAAGGGCACTTTTACAATGTCCTAGAAATGAATGGAAATGGCCAAAGAATATTAGTACTAAAAGAATCCTTTGAGGGTCCCTTAGCCCTCTGTTTTAGGTATTTTGGCACAAAAACAGTGAAATAACTTTATCAATTTCATTCAGTCAGAACAATTTAAATGTATAAGTTTTTTTGTCCTAGTATCAATATGATTCTACAACTTAAATACTTTACAAATTTAATATGCAGGAAAAGAAATAGTATGTGACAGAATAGTAACGTACAGAACTGAAGCTTAAGACTGAACCCCCACAGGATGGTCCCCCAGAGAAGGAGGTGGTTACTTCCCAGGCACCAAGCAAGCTGGCTAGAGCTGAGCATCCAAGGCAACTAGTCCTCACAGGATACTGAGCTGAGCCAAGAGCATACTGAGTCATGGTGCCTGCAAGAGTCCAACTTTGGCCTTGCCCCCAATCAAGCTAGGAAAGGGGCTGCTGATACCCTACTTATGTAGCTTAGTAATACCAAAGTCCACAGCCAAACTTCCTCTCCAAATACCACAGTACCTCAAATCCTTGTGTGATGGCCAGAAAGCAGTGACCAGAAGAAACTCTCACAGTTGCTCTGCAAATAAATACTGCTTCCAGAGGCCCTGGTGTGTAATGACTTATTATTTAACTCTGTTGCTCAATATCCACCTACAGTTTTTCCATCAGTACTCCAAATGTTTCTAAGCAGGCCTATGTATTGAGGGAGAACTATTTCTACCTCTATACATATGTTGTTAGATCTTTTATTATTCTAATAGAGTTGTCATGACAATTCACAATCACTTTTAATATAATGCCAGGTATCTCCTATTTAATTTTGCATTTGTTTCCTATAAATGCTGAAACTACATTTATATGGACTCTAATAAAGGGCAACTGTTTACTCTGGGTTTCTATTGGCTTTGGCAAATGAGAGGACCTGGTAAATTATGGAAAGACAGTGAAGTTGGTCTGGTAGGCTATTCATTTCATGTGATTGATCCGCTGACTCCTCTCTGGTTCCTTCACTCTCCTAGGCCCTTTTGCTAGCCATCTCTGTTGATGTCATCTTCTTGCGCCACCCTGTGTAGCTCCTCCAGACCTCTATCACTCCCTCTGCAAATTAAGATATCCTTGAAGTATCCAGATTGAGTATACCAGCCCTTCCCTTTAAGGATCATGATAGATATAAACCAGGTTCAGCATTCTGACATAACATCATATAGCTAGAGTAGTTCTTTAAAAAGACAAGAGAAACTCTTCAAAATGACATTGTTAGACCATACAAAGAATAATTTTCTAATTCATTTATTTTTATATGTATCTATATACCTCCTATAAATTTCTTAAAAATTCAGAAATTCTTGAAAATTTAAAAACATTGTAGGATTAAGTGAATCAGGTACAAATATAACAGATTTTGTGAAAAGGACAATAGAGAAGTTTTATTACAACTCTGAGGTGAACAATGGATACATATTTATAAGTACTGATTTTGGCAATAGCTTTATAATTTTTTTTAGTGGTTCTTACTCGGAAATTAATATGTGTCTGTGTTCACCGGAAGATTATTCACCTAGTAAGAAAGAGACACTGGCTGAATTCCTATATAAGAAAGAAATTAATGTGGATTTAAAGGCCTTTATTCTTCATCATCCACATCGGCTAACAGAATGTCAAGCAGAACACAGATGAGTGATAACTGGTGCCTGATTAAGATGTTTGCATAATTAATTAATTGCTATGCCATTTTCCACATTCATTCTCCAGCTCTGTATGCATGTGGCAGCCCATCCATAACTACATAATCTCTAGAAAATGTGAACACTGTTGCATTTTCTCATTACATAGATTCAAGCAAAACCCAGAGGGAAAGTATGTAGCAAACATTACTTGTAAGAAAGGTCTTTAGCTTTGCTTGATTGAGTTATCATTCACCTAACTGGAATCACAGAAGTCTCTTGATGGTCTGATTCCAATGCTAATTAAGAATCAGATGGACAGGAGAAGCCAAGGGGTTTAAAACTAGATTTGGGTAACTGTTTATGCTGAACCCACTGAACCTAGGGCTCTGTAGATTCAGATCACAGAGCTAGTTGATGGAGGACAGGCTAAGGGAAAGCTGAACCTGATTCTTTGAAGACATTGTATGCTCATACTTAATATAAAACCTTCCATTTATCTCCAAAATTGAAACTTTTAAAGAGAAATTGTGTGTGTGTGTGTGTGTGTGTGTGTGTGTGTGTGTGTCTTTTACAGGTTTTATTTAGTACCTTCTGCTAAGACTTAATGAAATCAGTGCTTTAGGAAAGGGAAAGCGGCAGCAGGAGCACTCAGTTTTGCTGCGGTTCTAGTTAAAATTAAATCAGAAGGCTTCCATTGCTCCAAGTCCTGTATCCAAAGTATGTCCTGTCTTCAGCAATGGGGTCTTACCTTCAAGTTCTGAGATGTAATCAAGGGCTGTGGTAATAGCCTGTGTTATTTGGGAAGTCTCTTAGACCACCCTGACCAACAACTCAAAAAGAGGTTTCTCCTGTCTGGCACTGTGTTTCTTGTTATACAGGTTTCAGGTATGCACATGCACTCATGTTCAGGTATTATATGTGTATTTTTCAATAGGTTTTTGAGCTAAAATATTTCCCTCTGATTTTTCGCACCACCCAAGCTTTATTTATCTCTCTTCTCTCCTCCCCACCCCCGTCTAACCTCCCTTTCCAGTTAAAGTGCCCCCACTTTCCCCTTGATAATAGCTGTTTCCTATTATCCTCCCTATCTTGAGCCCTTTCTTCCCCTTTACCCCCATGGCTCTTTGCATATCCTTTCCTCTTCCCTTTTCTGTTGATACCCCATTTCCCTACTTCCCCCTTGGTAACACCTGTTACCTAATAACCACAACAATGACTGGCACAGCACACTATAGCAGTGCAGTACTGGCACTTCTACTTTTGTAATCAACAGCTATCTAATCGGACTTAACACCCTCTCAATGGGAGAGAACTCATGCGTGGTACTATAAACACAGCCAAATACACATGGCTGGAGAGGTCATGGTTCCTAGAGGAAACCCCAAGTCTGTTACATCCCTAGACAAATGTAATTTCTTACTGTATGCTAAATATGGATCCTTATATTCACAGACAAGAATACCATTCCTCACTCATTAAAGAAGCTTATTTTTCAAGTGATGGAGACTATTCAGAGTTCAACAACTGGTCACACACAGAGAATAAGTGTCTGTGAGATGACCAACCCTAACTGACACATCTAGAATGGAATCTCTACACCTAAGGCTTATGGAACATAGTGGAACAGAGGGTAGAGAGAATACTAATATATCTCTCAACTCTCACCAGCAAAGCTTCCTCATGCAACAGAGGGCAATGAACACAGAAAGTCACAACTGTCAAAGTGTAGAGAATAAGAGAGAGAAGATTGTGTGTTCCTGGATAGGACTCCTATATTAAATCTCATCCCACTCAGAGCTCAGGGATCATTGGGGAAGAGGGAGTGGAAAGATTGTAAGAGCCGTGAATGGTCCATAATCACAAGAAAATATGGTCTTCCAGGCCTCTTTTACTTGTTCATATGAACTTACAGCAATGGTGACAGCATGTACAAAACCCATACAAACTCAGACAGACAAAATCCCAGCACAGAATTTGGGAACTAGGCAACAGGTTCCAATCTTAGCTGAGGAACTATTGACAGTTGATTACTTCTGGTCAGGGAGGAAGGGTTGATTGTCTTTAAAGGAGAGACTATTGATAGGCTGAGCAGGCTGCAGTGGATGAACTCGCACTGAGGTACATATGGGTACGCAAACGTTACTTGATAGGCCTTAACATATATGACAGAATGCATGAAATCTGGCATGGGGGGCACTATGGGTATGCAGGGCAGGGAGAGGGGCTAAGAGGATTAAAATACAGAGTATGAAATACACAAAAATTCAGTTAAAATATACCTTAAGAAAATAAATGACAACAGCTATCAAAAAAAAAAGATATTGTCTACACAACCCCAAACACACACAACTTTAACACTCCCTTTCAAAATCAAGTATTGTAGACTAGGGTGATGACTCAGGGAGTAAAGTGTCTGCCATGCCCATATAAGAACCTGAGTTCAGACCCCCAGCATCCACCCAAATCCAGATGTGGCTACATACATCTGTCACTCCAGTGCTGGGGTAGAGGCAGACCCCAGGGACTTGCTGGCCAGCCACTTTAGCAGGAATAGTGGGCTCCAGGTTCAACAAGAGATTTTGTCTCAAAAAATAGAGTGGAGAGCCATAGAAGAATATACTTGAAGTTATTGAATGACCTCCACATACCCAGGCAAGTATACCCCTACACACAGTTGCATACATATGCACACACCACACACGTACATATACACATAGGCACAGGTGTACAAATCAAATATCACACTGCATTGAAGTTTAAAAAAAACAAATTTATAAGAAAAGGTAGTTTTTTTTAAAGCTGAAAGACTAGCTTCTTCTAAAGTAGAATTTGTGTGTTGTGTGTGTGCACGTACACGTGCATGTAAACCGTGCCTTTAGTTGACTTTGCTTGGCTTTCACTCTCTACTGTTCCTGTCATTACCCCAGCTGTGTGACACAGATCATCTGAGAGTCATATTTTCCATCTATTAGCCCACTAAGCAGTTTTTATAAGAATTTCTTAGGTTATCTAATGGCCTAATGACCTTTCCATGATATTACTAGTCTATTTTTCCCAAAATATTGCTGGTTCCAAAAGATAACTTCTAGTTCTTTATCAATAAATCTATTGACTACATTTAGATATGCAAATTAAATTTATTAATTACATTCCTTAATTACCTCGAGAAAATCTTTGAGAATGAAGTAAAGTATATGAAGTTTGTAGTCGTGCAATGATGTTTTTCTCATCGTATGAGGAAAGTCACATTGGCAAGGTCACCACAGTGTTTTTATTCACATCTCTGGGAGAGCTTTACTCTCCTATCCACTATCCCAAACTCAGTAGAAAGGTCTAAATGAACCTGAGAAAGTTAATTTTTTAAACAGACTTGATCCAGTCCTTCAGATAACATGTGAGGAACTTACACTCCAAAATTCAAAATAGTAGGAAGAGGTTGGTTTTGAGTCAAGGCCTGTAGAGCTTTTCCATGGAGCCATCCTTCAGACAAGTCATTTAAGGTGCCAAAGAAAGCTAGTGTAGAAGAGAATATGCTTAGACATAAAAATGACTTATTCAGCCTGTAGCAGCTTGTTCTGAACATGAAACTCACAACTGTGGAAGTTAATGTATACATTTCAAATGTTTATAATAAGCCATTTTAATTATCCATTTTTAACAGGCTTAGTATTGATGTAAAGCTGCTTTCTTTGGAAAGCTGTTCTGTCCAAAAATCACATTTATATGAGCCCATATTGCATTTTATAACCTTAAAAATCACCATTAGGATCATCTATTCAATAGACAATAAACTGTAAATGGTCCAAAAAGCATTATAAAAACTATACAAGGTATAAAACAAATAAAAAATGATAATCAAAAATATTTCAAAGGTATAACACATTTTCCAGTCACATAATAAAAACTCTAAGACAGTCACAGAAAAAAAGCAAGAAACTGCAACTTGAAGAGGCATACATGAGCAAGAAATGACTTCTTTCCCCAGCTCTCTGCTTAGCTCCTGGCCAGCAATTTTCAGAGTTAATTTACTCACTTGCTATGAAATCAATTCTTAAAGATTGGGTTTTGACACTGTGTATTTCACCAAATCCAAAATATAAGACAGAAAGGAGACAGATTCTGAAATCTATAATAATAATTGCATTATCTGTGCCTTGTCATTTCTTAGAACTAGTCAATGATGTATTCTACCTTAGGACTCACGTCTTAAGAATCATCCTCACTCCACCCCCTTGCGATTCTCTAAACAATGTGACCGAAAGAGTCTGTGAAGGCAAACCTGCACACAGCAGCCATCCAACATTCTGGAGAAAGATACTGACTACTCTGGAACTTGACACACTCAGAAAGCAAAGAAGAAAAACTATTTATAAAGGTGTTCATAAACAGCGCCAATTTTAAACCAGTGACTGTGCCAGCTTCTGAGGAAGCAAATTACAAGCAGGGAGGGTCGCGCACGCATCCTTCTGGGGGAAGGAGCTCTAGCCACAGTCTCAGTGATTTCCGTGGCAAGCCCATGACAAGCAAGTGGTCTCCACGGAAGCAAGTGACACGGGTACAATTGAAGTTCTGGCAGGAAACACTGACCCGGATGGGGAAAAAAGTGGAGATCCAATTGGTCTTCCTGGGGAGAGACATGTCTGGAGGTGAGGTAGAATTTAGCAAAATGAGGACAGGGACAGGGACAGGGAAGACGGCCATGCAGAAGAATGGTGGCTCAGATGTAGATAAAGAAAGGGGTCCATGGGGAAATAAAAATCCAGTAAATCTGAAGCCTTAATCCCCTGGAGCAAGAAACAAATCCGGGAATAAAGATATGGGGTAGGACATAGAGCACATAATACATTTAGTTAGTTGAGGAATGTGTATCTAAAGGTAAGCGTTAGACGATAAAGGTTAGAGTAAGTTGACTAGAAATTTCCCAGAGAGAACAAAAACCCCATCATGGTTGCTGCTCCAAAGGTACTCTATGCAGAGTGAGGTAAGGAGTATGAGGAGGCAGAGGATGACTGAGGAGGCAGAGGATGGCTGGGAGCAGTTTCAGTAGTGGGGATGGAATGAAGCTTATGAGGCTCAGGTGTAATAGAGAGGCAGCAGCATCAAGGGCTGTTGAGAGGCTGGATGAACAGAGTAAGTAGTAAGACAGAGGGAGGTATTAAGGTCTTTCTTGGGTACATGATTTAAGGAACTGGTGCATGGTGGTGCCAGGTAAGAAGAAAAATTAACTGGGTAAGAGCTGTTTGGTTTGGTATGTAGATACATTTGGGACAGATTGGGACATGCTGAGTCAGAGATACCTGGGAGCACTCTGCATGGTGATGCTCACTAAAAGCAGGGCCCTACGGTCTAGAGGTCAGAGGGGCAGCCTGTCTGGATACACATGCCTGGGAATCATCAGATTGCAAATACAGCATGTGGTTGAAATCTAGGGAGTGGGTGTTAAGAGGAAAGTGAGAAGGAACCCCAGGAATACCATGATGCATGATGAGTAGAGAAAGAAGATTCGGCGACATACCCATGTTCTCTAAAAAGCGAAGTAGAAGGGGGTGGATCTAGGAGGAGTTAAAGGGAGCAGTTGGGGTGAACATGATCAAAATGCATTGTATGAAATTCTCAAAGAATTATTAAGAATATTTTTAAAGCCAAGCCACATTCTCACCCTTTATGAGATGGAAGGTGTTACAGCAGATCAGTAAAGGTGAGTACAGGTGAACACTGACCGAGCTAGGAGAGGCAGGAAAAAAAATCCGCAGTGGTACCCTACCTAGCCCTCTTCACAGAAAGTACAGCTTAGTGTTCAGTCATGTGAGACATATCCGAAATGAGACATCTGCACGGGAACTGCTCCTTCCCTTCGTGTGAGTGTCAGGTTGAGAAAATATGGGTGCACAATTCATCTTCTGAGTCCTCTCCATTTTCTGCCTTTCAGTGACCACATTTGGCTCTCAATACTTCTCGGGCTTAGCTGGTCCAGGCAGCCATTGGAGCATAAGAGCTTCCCTGGGTCCAATCTGAAAGAGCTTAGGTGCTGGGAATTTCAGTGTTCTCCCCTCAATGGATGTGATAAAATCTTTGCTCAGTCAGTAACCCCTGGTAGAGGAGGATACGGGGGTAATGCAAAGAGAAGATGCAGTGGAATGTGAAATTAGAGTTTACAGAAGGTAGAATAGTGGGTCTCCATGGATTCTCTTCAGTTAGGACTTCAGAGCAATCAATGTTTTGAAAACTTCTGGAGTGTGCATAAACTGCAAATAAATCCAAGGAATATATAAGGTCAACATTTGGAAGGAAAGTTTATGTTTCTAGAATGGGTCATCAGTGTCAAATTTTTCTGAGAAGTAAGATGGAGACGTCAGTGTGTGAACACCTGAACTTCTGGTACTTCCTTTCCCTGTGGTTTTTCTGGACTCCTGATGCTCCAGTTGAGTGAATATTACCCAAAGGTCCTGAGGAGTGCGAAGCCCAGGAGTATTATATTTTATGAGTAATTGGTATATTTTCTCCCTTTTATCATTGTTTTTATCCCTTGTAATTCTAAGACAAGCTGCTATAGAAAGCAGGAAGGTGTGTGTCAAATTTAATGACAAAGGATGCTGGTGATTTCGGTGACTACGAGATCAGGAAGAGGAGCTGGCGAAACTTAGGGACTTTCTGGGTGTCTCTTCATCCTCTTTCCTCAACCCTTGAAGTACAGCTTCATATCAAAGTCAATGTTTGAGTCCTGGTGGGAGACAGCAGTGAAACACACTGGGATCTTGCATCCTCACTGCAACCCCTAAGGTGTGCTTTGTCTTGGTGGACTTGCCAGCACTTCCTGGACCCACACAAACCTCAAAGAATGTTAAGGACCCCATGATAATGAAAAAAGTTGATCCGAATTTTGTATTTCCCCCAAGAGCTGAACCATGTGTGAGGTAAACATTACACTTTCAATGAATATGTGTTCCTTTAAGATGCCCCACCTACTCGACAAGTTACTCCATCTAGAGTTTTACAGAAAACAACATTGTTGAAAAAATACTTCGTTTTTGCACCCAAGTCTGATCATTCTAGTGACCATGAAGTAGTTATCTTCATTATCAACTCTACAGAATTCTTCAGCTCATCAATCAAAGCCCACATTTTCACATGGACTCGTAATAAACCCACCAGCACAATCTTAACTGTCTTCCACAGAAGTTCTGACAGAAACTCTTTTTTCCTACTCAGAATATCTTCCAGAATACAGGTGCTCATTGCTTCTGGATACAATAAAGTAAGAACATCCTAATTGATCTTTGTGTCTCCAGTCACAGGGTTTGCGCCAATCTATCATCAAACAAATTAATTAAATATCTCAGCATCAGTTAGAGCCCACAAGGAAAAGGTCATGTTTCAAAATCCTTTCGAGAAGTCCATTTTAAAGAGTTCAAAGTCTGCATTTATTATCATTAGTTATATGTTTCTTTTTATCTTCGTTGACTTTGAGTACCTTCAAGTGCAGTTAGTGTCTCTACTTTTCCTGTTTCTATAACAGAGTAGCCTAGACTAAGAAAGAAGCTGATAATTCAGCTCTACAGGCTGGCATGAGTGAGCAGCAAAACAGAAGGAAGGAGGGTCAGCAGGCAGGTGTGAAAGAGACAAACCACAAAACGCCTAACTTCACGACAGCCTCCTGTCACCGCAACTCATCAGATTTCTGCTGTCACAAACTCCCTCCAGAAAGGCATTCTTCCCTCTTAGAAACCTAAACCCAAACTTCCAAAATGCCCCACTTCCCACCATCACCACCACAATGACAATCAAATTTCAGTGTCACTTCTGCAGGAACAAATCCTATACATACTACTGCAGAGGTGTTTTCCAACTGATTGCATACAGAATCCTGCATGCAGACACTGAGTTCCATGGCCCTAAATATCACCAGGTGAGGACCCAACTGTGTGGCCTGAGCTCTCAGATCGTAGCCTGTGGTCAGACGTCGTCCTTTGCCTTGCTTGTCTCATTATTTTCTGAGGCAGGTGAAGATGGACATCAGCATCAATGCTGGTGACACATTTCTCAAGTGTTTTTAAACATAGAAAACACAGTATAAACACTACTAAGCTTGTTATGAAAATAATACCAATAATATTATATTGACTGAAGCAGTATTTTCTTTATATAAAAGTATAACTTTCCATTGCAAGAAATTTTCCATCAGGAATATTTGTTTTATCATTTGCATGGATCTTAAATGAATATTACATACTTTTAAAGAAAACTTCATTTGGATATAATTTTAATTTCCCAGTACTTAAGAAAAATAAGAAGAAATAACGTTTTCCAAAGGAAAAGCAATGTGTTTACAATATGATTCTCCTCTGGGAAAAAGTTGATTTTTTTCCACAGCCAAACTGACAATGTTTTCTTCTTTCCTAGTTTATGACTTAATTTTTATTCATATTTTATATTCATATATGCATGATAAAAGGTGCCACATTTTTCAGTAAAGCACCTCTTTATGATCTGACCTTCAAAAAGAAATACCCAAGGAATCAAAGAAATCTAACAATTTTTAAGTCTCACATCAAAACAATTTGTATTACTCTTTAGTAATCATCTCATTAAATCTTATTGACAAATAATTATCCACAAGGCTGCAGAGAGAGTGTATATTAGTTTTTTCAGACTGCTGTAGTAAGATATCATGAACCAGGAGACATCTAATTCTCATGGTTATGGAGTTAGGGAAGTCCCAGATCAAAGCACCAGTAGGTTTTGTGTCTGGTGAGAATCACACACTGGTTGTTAGATAGTACCTTCAGTAGCTAGCTAATTTGAAGGTGCTTTTTTTTTTTGTCTTTTTGAGACAGGGTCTCCCCAGATGTCCTGGAACTCACTGTGTAGACCAGGCTGGCCTTGAACTCACAGAGATGAAGGTGCTTTTTTAATAAAGAAACTAAGTCTAATCATGAGGACTTCACTCGATGATCTATTCACCTCCCAACGACCCTACCTACTAAATCATCAACATGGAGTCAGGATTTCAACATATGAATTTGGACCATAGAGAGGGAAGTTTCACAAATATTCAGACTATGGCAATCTGAGAGGATATTACTTGACAACTTTTATGGCAGATTAGTATTGTCATTCAGTGCTTGCCTCATAGGTCTTAATGGTACAGTGGACTCTAGAAGACAATGGAGAAAAGCCCCCAAATTAAAAATTAATAGGAAAATCATTTCTCATTTGAAATATAAACCAAGCCAAATTATCAGTCAAATTTCACACACTGATTTCCTGAAATTTATCACCCCCCACACAATATCTCATAACACAGAGGAGGTTTTATGCATCCTACAAAGGAATGAACAGAAAACAAAATAAAGAAAAAAAAAGGAAGTCAAGAGATACGGGAAACAAGCTCTTGAGCAGGAGAGAAACAATGAGAATCTCCACAGTTATGGAGGAATGACTTGTTAGTATTATTGCTATCCCCATGCACAGTTCAAATGAGAGAAAGATGAGTGTACATAGCTGAGCAAAGCCAGGAATATTATATCTACACTCTTTTTCCTACTTCAGATATGGCCCAAGAAATTAAGATGCTAGTGTTGGGGTGATATAAGGTAAAGGGTTTTAGGCTCTGAGGACAAGCCAGCTGCTTGAAATTCTGTAAGGAAGTGGCAAGGTGAGTCTAAGATGAGATGTGTATGGCTTCTTTTCCTCCACTTCAAGACCAAGTCCTGCATCTTTGACATATTTTACATGTGTATGATTATATGTATCCTATATGTAGGATAATATAACTCAGGTGATACAATGGAGAAAAAGCACAATAACGGGGAAGAAGGTTTAAGTGGGGAGAGGAAGGGGAAGGGAGGGCATTTTTAATATAAAAGAGCTTAATTGAAGTTATCCTATACAGGGATTAATGCTGCTCCCAGAAGCCATAAATGGTCAAGTAAGAATCCCAGTACCAGGTTTAGGATAGCTTTCCTTGAACTTTTGGCCAGGAGTATATTAGTGAACCACCCCCCTCCCCAAAACAACACAGGTTATTGCCATTTCTCCTGGTTTCCCACTAAAACTTAATGGTAAGACCCTCTTGCTAAAGAGATACACACTCACATCACAAGACTTGGAGAAATTAAGTGGACTCTGATCAAGAGACTTCTTCCCTGATGGTTAGTTTTCATAATACCAGAAAGTGCTATGTAGGCTATTAGGGAAGAAAAGTCATCAATAGTGTCATCTAACTGTGAACCTTGGGAGCTGCAATAGTGACAGTTAGGTAGGCTATGCCCACAGGTGCAATAGCAGCATGAATATTGTTAGTGTAACCAGCCACTTTATGATTGGATATAAGAGCAGCTCCACAAGAGAAAATACTTGCTTAGGAATGTCAATCTAGCCAAGAACCCATGGCGGAGAGGGTCATAGGCCCTAAGAGTGAACCTACCACTCTCATTTTGCTAAATGAACATACTATCAAACTGGCTTCTAAATTCCTATCTACCCAACCAGAGATTAGTATGGTTCTCAGATCTCATCAGAGATGTGCATTGGATGGCAGTTAATACAGAAATTCACAACTCACAACTGGTCAAATGTAGAGAATAAGTGTCTATAGAGTGTTCAGCCATAAATGAGACATCTATATCACACACACACACACACACTCACACACACACACACACACACATACACACACACACACATACACACACACACACACACACACACACACACAGGGCTCACGGATCATTGCTGGAGAAGGAGTGGATTGTCAGAGCCAGAGGTCAGGGAGGACAGAAGCAAAACTGTCTTCTGGATATACGACAGGATGGCTGTACTCAGGAACTGGCAGTAACTGTGGTTGCCTGCACAAGATCTGTACAAGAGCAAGTCAGTCAACATTCCAGCATGAAGTTGGGAGGGAGGACTCATAAGCCCCCAGCCCTAACTAAGGACCTATGAACATTTAATGGCTTCTGAGGAAGGAAAGTCAGTTTTCTTTAGGCGTGGTTCCTGGTAGATATATCATGTTCTAGTGGATGGCCCCACATCTGTCACTATATGAGCAGCACAAATTAGACTCAGTGGATCATAAAACATAAAGAGGACAGGCTGGGTGTGGTGGCACACACATTTAATCCCAGCACTCAGGGGGCAGAGGTAGGTGGATCTCTGTGAGTTCAAGGCTAGCCTGATCTACATAGTGAGTTCCAGGAGAGCTGGAGCTACAGGGAGACCCTGTCTCAAAAAGACCAAAAAAAAGAGGACATGAAGTTGGGAAGGGAATGGAAGGGTTAGATCTGGGAGGAGTTAGAGGGAGGGGTGGAGGTGAATATGATTAAGATGCATTGCATGCAGACTTGAAATTCTCAGAGAATTAATAAAAACATATTAAAAATCACTGCTGTGTTATAGGTTGCTGTTGAAGTAGTTTAGGCAAGAGAGTGGTATAATCAGATTTGAATTTTAGAATATGACATTGACTCCAGGGTGAAGGATAGATTCGATGGAAGTCTGATTAGAAAAAAGGAAATGACTTTAGGAGGTTGCAGTAGTGCAGGAAAGATATTATGATCTCCTGAATTTCAAATAATAGGGATGAACAAAGAAGAAAGGACAGAATACATCCATATAAAACTGAATGGAACCAGTATAGAACATGGTGAGCAAGAGAATGTCAAGCACTCAGATTTCCAGATGATTGTGTAGATAGTAGTCTGATGCCCAAATACAAGGAGGTAGGAAAAGAGCAGCTTAACAATGATGAAGGTGATGACATCCATTTTGGATGTGACTCATCCAGGTAGAAGATTTCTAATAGGCAGCAGAAAGTGTGGCATGGGATTGAAGGGAGAAATGTGCATTTTGGCATCCTAAACTACATGAATAGAAAAGATCACCTATGCAGAATGCATAAGGTAGGAAGAACAAAGTAACATGAAATCGCAACAACTTGTGAGCAACCCTGAGTAAGGGAACTTTTAACTGCTGAAATCTTGGGACAATTGAGGTAGACATCAAACAATCATATTTCTTTTTAGTGTGTAAAAAAAAAAAAAAAGTCCTCTGCTGTAGCTAAATTCCGGGTCCCTTTCTCTCCAAAGGGGCAGACTGATCACTCCATGCAGAGAACCCCAGGGAGAAAGTAGCAGAGGAGGCAAGAGCTGGGGGCATCTTCCTGGAGCAATGGCCTCACCATCATGAATGCAACAGGACTAGACTGCAGCCAACTTTGTTGCCATCTTTGACTGTGGCTGCTATGGCTTTCCCTTTACACGCCCTGCTTTTCCAATTTAGATTACCTGATTCAGTACCAAGTTCTGATGTCAACCTTGACAATCAGGGCATGGGCTTTTAAACCTGAGACTATTGCAGGGGTTTGCAGAATTTCAATGACTGTTATTCCATGTATTTGGAAATATTTAACAAATTAAATAAAGTAAGAAGGTACATAGAATTGTGCAATCCTGTTTGGAGTTCTTTGATGGTTTTAGGCAACCAGTATCATAAATTAGGCCCTTACATTGTAGACTGTAATTATACTTAAAAAATGTATTTTCCTAAAACATGAGCTACGCCAGACTTCAGATTTGTGAACTGGAGTGTTTTTCATGGTTTCTCTATGTGGACTCCCAGCCAGTCTCCTAGTCCCCACCCGAAACAGAATTCTCATTCTTCCTAGCAGTTTTTCTGCACCCTTCCCCTCCATCAGTTTCTCCTTACTTTAAAAGGAAACCTGTTCTGGTGTTTGCAGTTCTGAACCTGCCTCCAGCTATGACTGTTTAGGGAAGATAAAGAAACCAATAAACAAGACCAAAAAAGAAAGAAAGTGCCCAGTAAATCCACAGGTTACCAAATAATTGAAGATTTTATTTAAAAATCCATTTGTGTGAAATGAATCCCTTTAAAATAAGAGTCTTTTGAGTTTTCAAAAGTCAAACATTAGAAAGATCAATTTCCAGTAGATGAGTCTATGAGTTCATTCTGTTTATAACTTTCCCGTTAGCTATGCTGGTTAGACTGGAAACAGAATCTAAACAATTTCAACCTTTATACTATTTAAAAATCTGACTCTGGAGTTCTTCCCTTCAAAGCAGCTACATAAGCAGACCTAGAATTTGCTATTATTCATCAACCTATCAGGACAATTTTATAAATATTTCATAGACCTGAAACTGTTCAAAATGTCAGAATCTATCTTAGAAATTGTTATAATGCACTATTACATTTATTTGATAACATTCACTTCAATATATTGGCTGGTCAATAGTCTATGTTTAATTCCATCCATTTGGATCTATTTTACATGTGTATTAAACAAAAAAGCCAACTATACCATGCTGTATGCCCACTGCCAATTTCAATAACAAGAAATCAGAAAATTCACAAGTAAATAAATCACTCATTTTTTCTTATTTTCTCCATTCAAAGTCAATTCTGCCATTATTATTAATTTCCCCTGTAGGCAAAAATATGAGAACAATTAAACTTTGTGACTGACACGGTACATTATCAATCCCAGAGCATCATGAAGGTGAGGTCTTTATGTTGCTCACCACTTTACTTTCTATACCTTAAAAAGTCTTAAGCACATAGTGTCTTTACTAAACTCCTATGGAACCCATGGCATTCTGTAAAATTAGCCATAATGACAAGAGAGCAAAAAGAGTCCCAACTGGGTATAGTGGCTCTTTGAAGCTAGAAAGCTCTAAAATGCATTTTCCTCTGTCTGGAGTAACCTTGTACAGGCCTGTGTCTCTGAGAACCAGAGATTTTTCCTGTGGGGAATGGGGATAGAACTACCTGTTCTGTCCCTTAGGGGGCATTAAGCAGAACATCTGAAGACAATTCTAAACACATCCAAACAGCAAGAAGAGCAAGAGAGAACACAGTGGTCACAAAGAATGCAGATCTCTAGGTGATCTCAGCAGGCCGTGTGCGTTTGTTTATCCTGGGCTTGTCATTATTTGCGTTAATAAGAATCATGCATGAATCTGCCAGCACATGAATCATCTGAAGCACTTCTGCTTAGTTTCGGAATTATTCTAAAACCGTGAAATCACTCTGGAAGGGTCAAATTCTACAGCCCATGACTTTGAGGTGAACTTGTGACCATCTTCATTTTCCCATGTATTGGTCTTCTTTGCTCGCCCTCCCTCTGCCATGGTACCAGCATCAAAAACACGGGAACTCTTTAGCAAAAATTCAATTTTTCTATGCTTGTAGCATTCGTCTTATAATGGTCACTTTCTATTTGCAAAAATTATTTGAATTTATCACTTAGAAACTGAGAGACTAGATGTTCCTAATTCTAATTTATCACTGATCAGTAAAGGAAGCTTATCCTTTATATATTATGAGGGTTCATTTTTGAATAAATAAATATATCATGCCATGAAGATATTACATCTTCAAAATAAGTACAGAGTTCAGAGCTTCCCTTCCACTCAGTGATTTATAATTGATGAAACATGGGTTTTGAGATACTGTTGAAATAAGTTA
>NW_008341879.1:2385795-2387013 GCF_000622305.1 Nannospalax galili | reverse complement strand
TTATATTATATATAAAATTCAGGTGCCCTAGCAGAACTCAATACATTGAATGAAGGTAACAGATAGTCTTCTGGGGTTTTTTTTGTTTGTTCATTTTGTTTTTAATAAACATGTAATTAAAAGAAGCCTTTCATTACAACAGCATTGACATATTCAATAACAATTTCCAGAGCTAAGATGCATTTCTTTCAAAACTGGCTGTAAATTTTTAGGTTTACAGTTGAATTAATACAGTTATACAATATTGTACTCAGTATAAACCCTATAAGACATAAAATTAAAGGAGGGTTTAAACTTTAAAAAAGATCCTCATTTCATTATTAAAATACACAATTTCATATAGAAAAATTCATTTTTAAAAAAATTAACACTAAGATGCACATGCATTTCTAATCTATATATCTGATTACTACTAGTCACAGTCAGTTAATTTCTGAGCTCCTTGGCATTTGAGTATGGATATAAAGTCAGCAGATAGATTTCAATGCTAGTGTTTTTCACATCTACTAATTATTAAGGGGCAAATTTTTATGCTTTGCAGAGTTATTATTATTATTTATTTATTTATTTTGACACCCAGCTCCCAGATAGCACCGTCCCATAGCCGTCTTCCCCCAATAGAGTCCTTATACACTGATATCCCTGCTACTGTCTGCTGTATTGTCAGCACCCCCAGGCAGTCCCTACTACTTGCCCTTTTGGTGAATCCACTCAGCATATCTAGAAGTCTTTGTTTTAATAGGGTCAACTGTTCCTCATCTAGCAGTAATCAGTTGTCAATATTCCTTTGGATAAGATTGGGGTCTGCTGTTCATTTTCCCAGTTCTATGCTGGGTTACTATCTGGGAATCCCTTTGGCCACCCTGGCCAACGACTCAAAACAAGGTATCACATATCTGGCATTGTTCTTGTTATGTACCTTTAGCTAGACGTATGGACTCTTATGAAATTACACTGGCCCCTTTAATCTTTGGTTATACTTTCCTTTTGGGTGTTTAAGGCCATACAGTTTGATCAGGTAAACCAGTTTATTTTTATTCTTAAGGTCGTTTAAGGATCTGTTCCTCAGGGGTCACATGGGCTTAGGAGGAGTCCCTGGATCCTTTCTTTTACCAGTTTCACCTTTATGAAAAAAACTCAAAGGTCCTGCTCGACCATGGTTGGCTTCACTTGGAAGCATGGAGGAAATGATTCCTCTGTGTTGACCCTCCTCTTTAT
>NW_008341879.1:2383319-2385438 GCF_000622305.1 Nannospalax galili | reverse complement strand
TGTATAATTTGTCAGTAGGTTGTAGGAATAATATGGTTCTCTCTTGTTTTCAAACTAGCTAGGCATTTTTTATCTCTCACATTGTCTCACCCCTCCATCATGGTTTTCACACTCAAGGTTCTCCCATTTCCCGCCTTTCTCCCTAACGAATATCCTTCTCCTATGGTCCTACCTCTTTTGAGCTCCTTCTTTCCCTTTATCCCCTAGGTTCCTTGTATACCCTTCCCTCCCACCTCCCTTAAACTAACCAAATTTTTATCCATGTGTCCCTTATTAAGGCCTGTTTCCTACTGTTCTTCTCTTTCAGGTTATTTCTTTCCTTTACCTCCCCATTTCCTTTCCATTATCTTGGTTCCTGTAGTTATGTCTGGTTGCATGCTTATATATCAGAGTCTGGTTCTAGGATCACATATGAGGGAGAACATATGTCAATATTTTTTCTGAGTCTGTGTTACTTCACTTAGTATAACAGTTTCTAGTTCCATCCATTTACTTGCAAATTTCATGATTTCATCTTTCTTTACTACTGAGTAAAACTCCATCGTATATATGAACCACATTTTCATTATCCACTCGTCAATTGAGGGACACTTAGGTTGCTTCCACCTCTTAGCTATTGTGAAAAGAACAGCAAGAAACATGGATGTACAAGTGTCTCTGCAATAGGATGAGTTCTTTGGGTATATGCCAAGGAGTGATATAACTGGGTCAAATGGTAAGTTCATTTGTAGTTTTTTAGGAGCTCTCCACACTGTTTTCCATATGGGTTGAGGCAGTTTGCAGCCCCACCAGCAGTGGATGAGTGTTCCCCGTTCCCCACATCCTCTCCAACATTTGGTATCATTTGTTTTCTTGATCTTAGCCAGTCTGACTGGGGTAAGGTGAAATCTTAAAGTGGTTTGAATTTGCATTTCCCTAATTGTTAGTGATGTAGAACATCTTTAAAGATGTTCCATAGCCATCTTTACTTCTTTTGAGAACTCTGTTCAGCTCCTTAGCCCATCTTTTAATTGGGTTGCTTCTTGTCTTAGTTCTCTGTTTTTTGAGTTCATTATATATTCTGGTTCTAATTAAACCTCTGTCAGATGTGTGACTGGTGAAGATTTTCTCCCATTCTGTTTTCTTCCTTGGTTGTTTCCTTTGATGTATAGAAGCTTTTTAGTTTAATGAAGTCCAATTTGTTAATTCTTGCCCTTGTTTCCTGAGCAATTGATGTCCGGTTTAGAAAATCCTTTCCTATGCTTATATCTTGTGGGTTTTTCCCAATGTTTTCTTCTAATAGTTTCAGAGTTTCAGACCTTACTTTGAGGCCTTTGAGCAATTTTTAATTGACTTTTGTGCAGGGTAAAAGATAGGGGTTTAGTTTCATTCTTCTACAGGTGGAGATCCTGTTTTGCCAGCACCCTTTGCTGAACATGCTGTCTTTCCTCCAGTTAATGTTCTTGGCCCCTTTGTCAATTATCAGGTGACTGAAATTGCATTAACACATATTTGGGTCTTCAATATTGTTACATTGGTCTGTGGGTCTATTTTTGTGCCAGCACCATGTTGTTTTTATGACTATAGCTCTGTAATACAGCTTGAAATCTGGTATAATAATCCCCCACCATTGCACTTAGTGCTCATGGTTGTTTTGCCTATCTGAGTTCTTTTGTACTTCCATATGAATCTTAGGATAGTTTTTTCCAATTCTGTGAAAAATGTGTTGGGGATTTTGATTGGCATTGTGTTGAATCTATATATGACTTTTGGTACAATGGTCATTTTCACAATATTCTTCCAATCCATGAGCATGGGAGGTCCTTCCATCTTCTGATGTCTTCCTCAATCTCTTTCTTTAAATATTGAAAATTTTCATTGTAGAGCTCTTTAATGTCTTTGGTCAGGTTTATTCCAAAGTATTTTAGTTTTTTTTTGCAGGTATTATGAACAGGAGTGTTTCCATGTGCTCTTTCTCTGACTGATTGTTATTGGTATATAGAAAGGCTATAGACTTTTGTAGGTTAATTTTGTAACCTGCCACTTTACTGAATGTGTTAATAATTTCTAGGAGTTTTTGGATGGAAATTTTGGTGTCCCTTAGATATAATATCATATCATCTGCCAAAGGTATAATTTT
>NW_008341879.1:2380986-2382614 GCF_000622305.1 Nannospalax galili | reverse complement strand
TTTTAGGTTTTCAAATTTAGCAGTATATAGGTTTTTAAAGTATTCCCTTATGATGTTCTGTATGTTTCTGGTGTCTGTTGTGATGTTTCGCCCTTCATCTCTGATTTTGTTGATTTGGAGGTTCTCTTTCTTTCTTTTGGTTAACTGGGTAGTGGTCTGTCAATCTTGTTTATCTTTTCAAAGAACCAGCTCTTGGATTTGTTGATTCTTTGTATTGTTTTCTTTGTTTCAATTTCATTAATTTCTGCCCTGATTATTGTTATTTCTTCTTGTCTGCTGGGTTTGTGTTTCATTTGCTTTTGCTTTTATGTGTGTTGAGTTGCAATGTTGAGTCATTTATTTGTGTTCTTTCCAATTTTTGATATAGGCACTTAGTGTTATAAACTTCCCTCTAAGGACCGCTTTCAGCATGTCCCAGAGGTTTTGTCATGTTATATTGTCCTTTTCATTTATTTCCAGGAATACTTTTATTTCTTTCTTAATTTTTCTTTTGACCCACTCATCATTCAGGAGTGTGTTGTTTAATCTCCATGTGCTCATGTGGTGATTAGGGCTTCTTCCGGTATTGACTGTAAGCTTTATTGCATTGTGGTCTGATAGAATGCATGGAGTTCAGTCTTTTTTTATTTGTTGAGGTTTGTTTTGTGCCCCATATATGGTCGATTTTGGAGAAGGTTCCTTGAGGTGCTTAGCAGAAAGTATGTCCTTTGGTGCTTGGGTGGAATACTCGGTAGATGTCTGTTAAGTCCATTTGATATATGGTATTGTTTAATTCAGATGTCTCTCTGTTAACTTTCTGCTCTGTTGACCTATCTAATGGAGACAGTGGGGTGTTGAAGTCCCCTACTATTAATGAGTTGGGATTAATCTGAGTCTTAATGTCCTGTAGTACTGTTTTTATGAAGTTGGGTGCACCTGAGTTTGCTGAATATATGTTCATGATTGTAATATCTTCTTGATTCATTGTTCCTTTGATCAGAATGAAGTGGCCCTCTTTTCTCTTCTGATTAGTTTTAAAGTCTATTTTGTCAGGTATTAGAATTTCTATGCCTGCTTTTTTCTTAGTACATTTAGGCAACCTTGGTATATTTTTTCCCATCCTTTCACTTTAAGATAGTGTCTGTCCTTGAAAGTGAGATGAGTTTCTTGCAGACATAAAAAGGTAGGTTTTGTTTCTTAATCCATTCATCTAGTCTGTGTCTTTTGACTGGGGAGTTCAGTCCGTTAATATTTAAAGTTATTAATGAAAGATGAGTATTGACTCCTGTCATTTTTATTTCTGTTTACATTCTTGATATAGCTGTACTTTTCCACAGTTATACCTTCATTGAATTTCTTTCTACAACCCCTTGGATATAGTCATTCCTTTCTTCAGCTCTTTGTATGGCTTCCAGAACTCTCTGAAGGGCTGGTGTTGTGGACATGAATTCCTTCAGCCTATTTATGTCATGGAAGATTTTTCTTTCCCCTTCCACTATAACAGACATTTTTGCTGGGTGAGGTAATCTGGGTTGGCCTATGTGGTCATTTAAAACTGGGAATACTTTGGTCAAGGCTCTCTTGGCTTTCATAGTTTGCACTGAAGAGTCAGCTGTAATCCTCATGTGTTTTCCTTTATATGTGACTTC
>NW_008341879.1:2374647-2380297 GCF_000622305.1 Nannospalax galili | reverse complement strand
ACATGTGAATTTCTTTTGTAGTTTCTGATTCTTGTGTGAGACTCAGGCCTTCAAGTTTAGGTCTGTTCTTTTTGTGAACTTTATGTGTCTTTATGGTTTACTTTTTGGGCATGAAAAGCTGGTTCCTCTAAGCTTTGGGTTTTCCCTTTTGATTTTATATTGGAGTGGCTGGAATGCTTTTGTCTTCAGGGTTTCCCACAGAGGCCCAATTCAGATGAGTCTTTCTCCTAAGGTCTGGATCCCTCTAAGAATGATTCTGGCCTCAGGAATTTGGAGGTTGGACTGGCCTGGGAGCCTGGCCCAGGAAAGATGCTGGTTAGGGCAGCTGGTGGCCATGCCACCCAGAGATGCAAAGGCAGATGGGGCAGAAAGAGGCCCCAGGGCCTCCTGGGGACTGCACTGAGGAGCTGGGTTGGTCTGGATGCAAAGGATCAGGAAGAGGAAAGGTCAGCCCCTGTGTCCCAGAAAGAGGCTGGCAGGTGGTATAGGCCCAGGTAAGCAGAGGACGGTAAGGGTGGGGCCAGGCCCAGAAGCAGTGCTCCTAGGGCCCATAGAAGGCACTATGTTGGTCTGGATGAAAAGGATCAGGAAGCCGCATTGGTTCCCCAGGTGTCTGAGGCCCCAAGACAAGGAATGGGGCAGGACCCAAACTAGGAGAAGAACATGGCATGCGGGTGGGGGGGGTGGGAGTGTGAACAAGGCTGGGGGAGTCAAAGTGCAGAGGGTGCTATGGAATTACCCCAGAGAGAGGCCTGCGGGTAGGAAAGAGGCCTGCGGGTATGAGAGAGGGAGTCTTCTGTTTTGTATAATCCAGTCAGTGTATGTTGACGGCTGGTATGAGAATCAAAGGAGATTTGGTCACACAATAGGTTGCATCCTCTCTGGCTGGTTGAACAACTTAGGGAGAAGCCGACCTGCTCATCAGGCATGGGCCCATTCCTGACATCAGGACACATTTTGTGAAGAAACAAGATTTCCTGGGCTGAGTACAGGAACAGGAATCACCCGGGATCATGATCTTTTGGCCATTGGATTCCAATGATTACTTTGTGAGTGACCTTGGGCAAACCACTTTCTTCCTCTTCTTTCCATTAAAGGAAAATAATTGATCTTGTGGCCATACCTCACAAAGATGTAATGAAGATGCATAGAGCAATGATTAAAGCAGCTTCAAAAGAGAACTCCAAAGAGGATGTAATTAGTTCCACAATCTATAATTAAGTCTGTGCAGAGGTATCTACATCACAATTAAACATTCAAAAACTGAACTTTGGTTTTTCCCCTAAGAAGAGTGAAGAACTCAGCTATGCTCCAGTTTGTAGAAGTAGAAATGGATGAGAACTTCAGTTTGTTTCAAGGCACACTCTCTGTGTCTCAATAGAGTAATGTTCCAGGGATGTAGCCACTAACCCTAATAGACCTATTCCTCCTTCCCTGTGCCCTCTTCTTCACTCTGGTGGTTGCTGATTGGAGGAGAAACACCTGGTCCTCCTAATGCCAGGTGAGGAGCAGGCCCTGCCTCCTATGGTCTCGAGTGCACATGAAGCTTGTTGGTCTTTGTCCTGTGGCTGAGAGGTAATAGTCCCAACCTTCTTGAAGGAGTCTTGCCAGTGTACCTACACAAATTCTGACTGTTGTCCTTCTCATCCCAGGCCAATGCTCAGGGAGAGCCCGTCATCTTCTGGTAATGAGTAAGGCCTCCCCAGCTCACACTAGTATATTTTACCCAGCAAGGTCATTCTGTAAGTCCTAAGAGGCCAGGCAAACCTTGAATTGGAAGTCATTTAGCTTTTGACAATATATTCTCCTCTTCAAGTTCTCCAGCTCTTACAACACCCCAGGGTTTTCCCCACAAGGGAACATGAGGCCATCATATTGCCAGTGTGGTTTCTGCAAATCACAGTCCTGCTCCTCAGTTTCCCCAGATAGTTCAAAGCAGGGAATGGCCAAAAGCTTCTGAGCTCAGATTCCCTATCAACATTCTCAGTGTGTCGTGAGCTTTCACATAGCCAGGAATAATGTTCAGAGTTTCACTCATTTTCTCCTAAACTTCTCAACTTGTGCTAACCCAGTGACAGTCCTTTGATTCAGAAATTATTCTTACATTATTATCTTTCTTCTTGGGGACACCCTTTCCCCTTGGTTTTTAGATGGATTACTCTGATTCCTGGAAACTTTGGGAATTATTCATGTAACAAACTTGTAGATTTGAGCTTTGCGCTTTACTATGTCTTAATTCTTTTTCTGTTGCTATAACAGAATAAGCCAAGACTGAGCACTTTATAAAGAAAAGAGCTCTACTTTGTTCACACCCACGTAAGCTGGTAATTTCCATACTGGGTAGCCACATTTCATGATGGTTTCCTGTTACTTTAACTTTGGTAGAAAGCAGAAAAGAAGCAGGTGTGGCAGAACCAACCAAATACAAGCATGGACTTGTTATACGACAGCCCACTTTCAAAGCAATAGAATAGTACCTTGGCTGTGAGAAGTCACTTGATGCATTCCTGAGCACTGCCCCACGACCCAGACAGCTCCCACTGGACCACCTCCCACTGTTGCATTAAGGGACTAAGCCATGATACTTATTTTGGTGGGGAACAAATCATAGCCAAACTAAGTCTCCCCTCCCCTCCCTTCCCCTCCTCTCTCCTCCAGCACGTTGGATTTTCTTTCAAATACTGATAAAAGTTTCCATCTATATACTACTTACAATCTAGTAAATCATTCATGTGTTCTTTGTTTCACTTTTATGAATTATTTAATAGTTGGTTGATGTTTTCATGCAAAATTCTTTGGACACTGATAATACACAAGGTACTTAGGGAGATACTATGTGAATGTGTTAGGGAGATTACTCGATGGCAAATAAACATTTTCTCTTTCTATTATGTAAGAAATGTATAATCAAGTATGGGAATACACATAGAAAAACACATTATGTACCACACAAAACGAAAGTAAGTACAGTAATGACTTAATTTAACTTCTATGGAGATTCAGAGGAAAATTTATCCATTTCTACTTGAAATATTCTAGAAGACTTTGCAGGGATTATAAAGGTAAAGACTGTGGTGGTTTGAATAAGAGTGTTCCCTATTTGTATATTTGGTCAGTTGGTGATGCTGTTTGGGGAAGGTCATGGAACCTTTAGGAGGCATGGCCTTGTTGGAGGAAGTATGTCACTGAAGTGGGCTTGGAGAGTTCATAGCCTTGCCCCACTTCCAGTCCATCTCTCTGCTTCCTATGCCTTCTTAAAGATTTAAGCATTCAGCATTCTGCTCTGGCAGCCTCTGCCACCATGCCTCCACCACGATAGACTCTAATATCTCTGGAACCAAAAGTCTTTCTATAAGTTATCTTGATCATGGTGTTTTATCACAGCAACAGAAGAGTAACTAATCCAAGGATGAATCCTTGAACTATGAGCCAAGATAAGATAATACTGTGCTTCAAATTTTAATAAACAAAATAGAAACAGACAACTTAGTTCATAAGAAGTGAAGTCATAGCCTTGTGCAGCTCCACAAAGGATGGTTTTATGTATTGAAGAAGGGGTAAAGTTGAAAATCTCAGACTTGTAGTCTCTCAGTATTATATTAGGCTTAGAGTTTCTTTAAGTGGCAACTTCTGAGAAGCATGGCACGTGTTTTAGAAACAGAGTAAGCGATCACCTGATCAGAACATCAGAGTGGCAGTCACTGCTGAAGTAATGCAGACAGTGAATCATGAGAGACTGAGACAGGCACAGAAATGCAAATGTCAGGTGTATGACACATCAGTAACGGTTCCATTCATTCTGTAGGTGGGATACTTTGGTAAGCAGCTGAAGGAAGGTTCAGGGTATCCAGGTGATTTCCAGCTGGGATGTCTGGGCAGTCCATGTACTGGAGCAGAGAGATATTGTGGGGCACTCAACCATAGCCAATTGAAATTCTGCCTGTATTCCTGCCCAAGTGCTGGTTGCTGTAGCAACTATGTGTTGGCTAAACCAGACCTAATAGTTCTAAGGCTATTCATTCTTCATCTCTATACCAGAATATTGAGGTCAAAACTTGAGTAATTGCATCTTATCTTTTTCTAGTACATTCTATGTATGTCACCTTCAGATTTTTCTTTTCTAGTATTTCCCCCAGTGTATTATAAAATAGCCTCAGTGAGGATGGTGGGGTATTAAGAAAAAAAAACAACTGTCAGTGGATGGTTCCAATCAGTTAGGAAAGCAGAAGTGTTTGCTTCCAGGCAGTCTTCTGTGAGCATTTGCTGAATGAATAGATTGAGACTAATTGAAAAGATTTGAGCCATCTCCTGAACTGTGCTGATGGACTCAAGAGAACAGCAGCGGGTTAACATTTGGTTCTTGGAAGCAGCATTTCTCCTTTACTTATTTTCACTGTCTTCATCCCACATTTGGGCCTGATACCTGGGCCCACATATTCAGTCTCTTCTCTGTTTACAATGAATGAAACATCTATTTTCTTCTCTAAGATCAGTCCTGTTATTGCCTGGAATATTCCGGTGGATTTGCTTTCTCCTAGTTAAAGTATTTTTTATTTTTAGAATTTTTATTAAATTCCTTTTTAAAGTGTTAACATACATTTTCAGATGAACAATAATGAAATTATTCACTGCACTAGGCTTGTGCATAGAACTGTGTCTTCTGCCATGTAGGAAATAATAACACATCATTACATCATTAAATTCATTCCATAAAACTTTTTCAGTATGCATGAAGATGTGATTGGGGGAGGGACAGAAATCCAAGAACATGAATATGAAAACTAAATCAACTATTAACTGATTTATTTGGAGAGTGCTAGAGCTTGGACCCAAGATCTCCATCATGCCAGGTATGTGTTCTACAATTGAGCTACGCTCCAACCCCGACAGTCTATCATTTCAAAGATGCTACCATGCTGCTGGTGTGCCAGACTACCTAGTTAAAACCTTTAAGATTGTTGCCTCTCAATTGCAAATCCTCAGATATTCTTCTCTAGTGAATCATTTTGATTAACAGAGTTTTTAAAAAGAAAGTTTTTCCTAGATAATGAGCAAATGTTTCCAATCTCTTTTTTTAAATTTGAAATCCAACTAGAATGCGTTTCTCCATTCAGTTTTGGAGAATGCTTATACCCACTATTTAAATCTCTGATCTCTTGGTCCTAACTTCACTCAAATCACCCCCTTCTCTTCTTCTCCTCAGAAACTCTGTTGGCACAGTGAGCTCAGCCTCAGTCTTGTAGGAGGAAGGGACAATAATAAAGTCCATCTCCTTGCTCTCCTTAGTTTCTTAGCTTTTGATTTGGTCTGCCCTTCTCTCACTCTTCATACATTTCTCCATGAAGCACTAGTCTCCATTACTCCAGCCAGCCACTGTCAGTCTACTGTGATGAGTCCTTTCTCCTTGTTGGCCTTTCTCAGACAGAGCTCCCTATAGAATAAACTTGTGTGGCCTAAAAGATTCCATGAATGCAGCATTCCCTGTCCATCTGGAGTCGGGGTTAGGCTGCATCCTTGGAGAGGGAAGGTAGTCTTTGTTCTGAAGTTCAGATGAGGTATCTGGTTTTGTCCAAGTAGCCTTGTAATCTAAATGGCCTTGTGCTGGTGATACCCCAAGTCTCTGTCTGTTTTAACCCAAGTTTTCCTCTAA
>NW_008341879.1:2360466-2373962 GCF_000622305.1 Nannospalax galili | reverse complement strand
TTGTGAACTACTTTAATTTAATTTATTATTATTATTATTATTATTATTATTATTATTATTATATTGTATGTGTGTGTGATGTATGCCTGTGTGGGAGTACACATACCCCAACGCATGTGTGGATGTAAGAGGACCACTTTCAGGTTCAGGAGTTGGTTATCTCCTTCCATTGTGAGTTCCAGTGATCAACATCAGTCATCAGGCAAGCACCTTTACCAGCTGAGCCATCTTGCTGGCCCTAAACTACTTTAAAAATATTATGGGGGCCTGGGGAGTTGACTGAATTGTTAAAGTGTTTGCTTCACAGAATGAGAACTGGAATTTGATCAACATAACTCGATAAACGCTGAGCAGGCATGGGTGCCTGCCTGTAATTCCAGCACTCAGTAGCCATTGAGACATGGGATCTGCAGAGCAAGCAACAGCCTGACTAGATGTATTAATGAGCACTAGGTTCACTAGACAGACTGTACCTCAATATATAAGTGGAGAAAATCAAGAAAGACATCTGACACAAACTTGGAACCCACACACACGTACACATATGTGCATGGCACCCATGAGCATGCAAGATGTATGAACACACACACACACACACACACACACACACGATTGAGGTTGAGCTGGCTATGACAAGAGAAGTTTCTGAGGAGAGAGAGGGAAGGGGGCTGATTTGAGTGAAGACAGGTACAAATGGAATAAGAAATTGAGACAGTAGATATAAGTATCTTTCAAAAACATGCATGCGTAAAATGAAACTTAAAAATAAATAGAATAATTAAAACATTGTAGCTCAAAATGTTTGTTTAAAACTTTTTAAAAATATTTTTATTATTTTTATTTTATGTGTATGATTATATTGCCTGCATGTATGTGAGTGCACCCATATCGTGCAATGCTGTGGAGGTCAGAAGAGGGCATCAGATTGCCCTAGAACTGGAGTTAATGATGGTTCTCAGCCACAATGTGGATATCGGGAATCGAACTCGGTTCCTCTGCAAGAGCAGTCGGCGCTCTTAACCACTAAGCCATCTCTCCAGTCCTTTGTTTCAACTTTTTACATGATTACTTTTTATTAGTTTTTTTTTTAATTAGCATTCAAGGGGCTGGACAGATGACTCAGTGGTTAAGAACACTGACTGCTCTTACAGAGAACCCAGCTTAGGTTCCCAGCACCCACATCAGTCCCAGGGGATCTGATGCCCTCCTCTGACCTCCACAGGTGTTGTATGACATTAGTACACCTACATACATGCAGGCAATCAATACCCTCATACACAGAAAATTTAAAATAAAATATTAAAAATAAAATTAGCATTCAAGGAAAGATGTTTCATTGCAGTATTTTTGTTGTGCTCTTTTCTCATTGATTCTCCTTCCCCATCCTCTCCTCCATCCCCATGGTCCTGCCCATGGCCTCCTTCTTCCCTCTGTATTCTGTATCCTAGTTCCTCCTCTCCTCTCCCTTTTCTGCTCTTACAGTTGTCCAGTTTTATGACCTACATTCCTCCAGTACATAGACACATAGAAATTGTATGTTCAAATACGCATACATAAAAATTGAAACCTAGAATCCTCAAAGGAAGAAAATATGAAGTATTTGTTGATCTGGGTCACATTACATCATATAATCTCCAGTTCCAGCAGTGCCTGCAAATACCATTATTTTATTTTTCTTTATAGCTAAATAAAATCCCATTGTGCATATGTACCACATTTTCTTTTTCCATTCATTTGTCGTAGGTTGGTTCCATTTCTTAGCTATTGTGAATAAGTGTAACAATAAACATGGATTTGTAGGTATCTCTGTAGTAAGATGTGGAGTCCTTTGTGTACATGCCCATGAGTGAAGTCAGAACTATGATGACGTATGAACCTGATAAGAATGTAGAATTTCATGGCCTGCCTCAAAATGAGTCAGAATCTGTATTTTAACAAGATCCACAGGAAATTCACATGCATAAATCAGTTTGAGAAGCAATAAACATTTCAATCTAATTTTCTTCTGTTGTGTATATGTGTGTGTGTGTGTGTGCATATGGGTATACATGAACATGTGTGAGCTTATGTGTGGAGAACAGATGTTGACATCAGATGTCTTCCCCAGTCACCCCCCGCCACCTTGTATTTTGAGACAGGGTCTGACATGAACCTGGAGTTCATAGATTTAGCTAGCTGACTGGCTGGTGAGCTCTGAGAATCTGACTGTCCCTGCCCCTACCCCAGAGCATTGGGTTACAGAAACAAGAGTGCCACTGTACCTGACTTTTTACATGGGTGCTGGAGATCCAAACTCAGGTCCTCATGTTTGGGTGACAAGCATCTTTACTGACTGAGCCATCACTCTGGCCCCCAAATATCTCAATCTTAATATCCCCTGAAAAGATCACTTTACTTTTCCCTTGTTCCTCCTCAACATTGAAAGAGAATCTTGGTCAAATTGCTCATCCATGAGTCTGAAGGCCCTTTATAGCTTGCCACTTACTCCAGGCAAAGCAAATTGTGACTTGACTAAAAGATTCACCAAAAAGAAAACTTAACAGTATTTCATGTGCCTCACTGCACAGACCCTTCCATTCCTACCCCATGTGGGACTTATCTCCATCATCAATGTTTGCATTAGAGCTCGCAGTTCAGTTCAGATTTTATTAGACTTACATTTCATGTGAAGTCTTTTCCTACTCAATCCTGATCCCCTTTCCTTTATCCTCACAGACACTAACATTTAATAAAACTCTATCCTCCTAACTTTGTCTCAGCATCTGCTTTTAAGAGATCCACAACGGCAGATGTTCCAAATTCTTTTCATTCTTCCATTTTAAAGAAATGTATTCCATCAAGTGACTTTGTGCACGGTGTATAATCATCCTGGAACACATAGTCCTGACTACAGGACAAAAGTGAAAGAAGAAATACAAAGAGCACTCATTGCGAATTTATCTCGAAGACCAAAGTGGCTTTACAATCTATTTACCTTGTTCTTCCTTGGTTTGGAAGTCTTTCATTAGAAAGACTGTGCTTTTGCATCCATCCGTCTGGGTGGTTACATGGTGAGGGCTGTATTGTGATGGATGGGACTGTCAGAAATCCACTGAGTATTTAGATATTGCATTAGTGCATTACATTTACAAATAGCTGTACTGAAGGAAAGTATGATTGCCTCTTAGCCTGCATGTTCTTCTGCATGTTAAGGAAGTCAATGATTAAAATGTCATTTATTTTGAAAGAATTGTGTATTTTCCCTTCTTCTTCTTTAGTTAAGTAGCACAGGTTTGTGCTAACAAAGTGTGGTAGAAGCCAACATCCAATACTTTTCCACACAAAAATTTTAGCCTAAGAATAAAATATATGCTTTTGAGCTGGACTTTGATAGTCCAAACTAGGAGAACTAACACAATTAGAATCAAATCTATGTGATGAACTAGAAATAATTACCATTGGCAAAGAGAAACAGAGCATGAGCACTAACAAAACCCTGTCCTTCATTTCTCTCTCAGCCATGTATCCTCAGGCACGGTCCCCCATATGAAGTAGGAAGAACATCTGACCAATTGCATTTGAGAAATGGCTTCACTCGTTCACATGTCTGGAAGAGTGTTGGCACTGTGAATATTGCTAGACCTGTACTTTAGACTTTCTGACACAAAACACAAAGCAGTTGCCATACAATTAGCTCCTTTTCTTACTGCAAATTTTGAGGAGTTTCTTCTCACCAGATGATGCCAGATAAATCAAGGTCCCTCTTGGAGTTTTCAGTCTCATTAATAAAAGAATTTAAAAGCAGGCTTAAAAAGAAGCTCCAAGAGAATTTCATTGGTGTTTAAAAGGAAAACTACAAGGCAGGCAGATTGTAAATCTCAGCAGCTGTCCAGAGGAGGAAGAAGGAAAGCTGAAGGGGAAAAAGCCAGGCCACTTGAATGATGCTGGCATGACGGTCAGCCACATGGCAGCAGGCAGCCACATGGCAGCAGGCAGCCACATGGCAGCAGAGTGGAAAGGTTTTAGAGAAAGAGTAAGAAAACCCAAAGTGTTAGGGAAGCATGTTTAGAACAGAGAAAGAGTAATTTTAGTAATTTTAATAACTGAGTCAAGTTGGAAGACTTACAAATCAGTGTGGCTGGGCTCTATATGAGACTACACTAGGGGGCAGAAATGCTGGGAAGGAAATTATACTATCTCATTAAAGGGATAATTATTCTACCTATCCCATTAGCATGACTTAAGGTGAGCCAACCTTCCTAAGTGATGGTCCCTTAGCTAGGTCTCTGACCGCCCCCACCCCGCAACTGAATTAACTCTTAAGGGACAGTGACATATCTCCACCTAAATGCAGATTCCCTTTTTTATAAAAGCATTTGGTATTCTTCTCCATCTAAACAGACAAGAATCTGAGCCAGGATTTCTGTATCTTTAGCTACTGCAGTATAAATGTGAGTGGTTTAGTTAGTAGGGACAATCCCTTCCTAATGGCCCCAGTTTTCTTATAGAGGTGACCTTATCCACTGTTGCACATGGTCCACTCTGGGAGCTATTTCAGGAGCCAATGTCTACTAAAGAAACTCGAGTTGATGGGCAAGCATGCAACTGAAAGGAACTCCCTTCTTAGGTTTTAAAAGAAGCAAGCAGAGCCTTGACGATGGCAATGTTGCACTTTTTTAAATTCCAGAGATGATGATAGACTAGATTACAGCACATAAATTCGCTTCTGTTTGTCTTTTATTGTTACTGTGGACTTGTATCTTCTTTTATTCCTAATGTTTCTAAGACAAGTTCACACCCTAACATTTGCACGAGGCCCCTCATGCACTCACGTGTGGCCCCATGCAGCCCCATGCATCCTGCCGGTAAATCTAGCTTTACCCACAAAGCAAGAGTTATTTTCATTTGCTTATAATGAAACACTGTAATCATATTGATGTCTGTAACCATATTCATATATTGATATAAGACTAACAATGTTTTACATATGCAAAATGAAGACGCAAAACTAAGTGAAATAGTCATCTGAGCCCTCAGATACTGAATCTTTGCAACTACTTATAAAAGAGTATATCTGGCTGCTTCTAACAGGCTCGTGTTTTCTTGTAGGCTCTTGTTGCTTTTTGGGTTGTAGTCTTATGCTTTCCTTTTCTCACACCTTTGAAACTTTTCAGTTTCAGTCTCTGAGAGATGGGTCAGGAGGTCAAGGACTGGGCCACTTCTCATCCTGCTTCCTTGATAAACTGAGAGTTTTGAGAGTCTACCTGAAAACTTTTTACCTTAAAAGAATCCATTTCTGTACAAGAACATTCTGTCTTCTTTCAGGTGTTCTTGACAATAGTTTCAAACTTAACTGCTTAAAACTGGAAATTTATTGCCAAGACTTTATTGTCTTGAGAACAGAGACACGTTCACACTATAGAGAATCCTCCCCTCTTTGTGACATCAGGAAAGTGCTTAATGGTGTGGTTAGGTCCTTTAAAAGAATGAAAATGGGAAATTGTACTGGAAAGCTATGTAGTTTTAAATTTTATTCACAATAAAAATTAGAAAATAAAAGTTACAATGATATCCTGGGGTAATTTGCTATATATGGTGCCTTTATTTTGCAAGCAACTCTATAGACCTAACACATGCATACCGACTTCAGACACAATTTGATTCTAGGGATAATGATATTATTGCTTTCTATAGCTATCTGATCACACTTTTCATAATTTTTTCCTACTATCATATTATTTGCATAGGGATAGCTTCCCTAGCAGCATGAAGAAAAACAAAACAACAAAAAAACAAACCAACAAAAAGCTGGCTCCTAATACTCCAGGTGTGACACTCCTACCTACACATCAAGTAGAGAAAAGTAGCACACTTTCTCACAATTCCAAGTATATGACCTGGGCTTCATTCAGGCTTGATTGGACTGGATCCAATGCCTGTCATAAGCCAGTCACTGTATGCAGGGTCATGGGATATGCTGGCTGGTCTATCTGGGTCATTTGTCTCATTTCTGGAGCAGCAGTGGGCTCAGCCTCTCCAAAAACCACATGAATCCTCCCTTGGGAGGAAAAGGGAGAGGAAGGAAATGCCAGAGCAGCACAGGCAGCCTACAAATACCCAGTCACCCCCAGTGTAGCCATTGTAAATTAGGAGCATGAACTCCTAATTTAGCTGGGAGATGCAAGATCCATCCACACCACCTGTCACTTTGTAGGAAGGCTCTCACGTGTGAAGCAATGCACTGGCACTTTATGATGGGATAAACTGTTCCATGTGCATGGATCTGGGTGTCTGAGACTCTATACTTAGGGATGTCCTAGAAGTGGACTAAGAAGCTCTAATCCACACTGATAGCTCACCCCAAGACTTTCAGAAAACGTAAAAAGACAATCTATCCAATGAAAGAAAAAAACCCTTTCTTCAAAGTGACCATATTCTTGCCTACAAACAAGCAGTAAATTAACAAGATAATTGCAATTAGGTGGTTGGTGCCTTGTTACCGATTTTCTTAGTATGTGGAGACTAATAACCAATACCATTTGTGAAGATTAATTTTAAGCATCAGTCACATAAGCAGATGGAGATGCCTGGAAGGCTAATTTTTGGAATACATCTCAATGAGAGGCAGCAGGACGTGAGAACCCTTTAACACTGTTCCCAAAGCAGAATATCCCCATGCCTCCATAACCCAGTGCAGACGCTCCTGACAGGGACAGGTAGTTTGGAAGGGTAAAGCTAATCAGGCATCTAGACACTCCACAGATTGTAGACTATGCTGTAAAGAACCCAACTACCACATACATCTTCTTCCCAGGTTTCCCTGAAGAGTTAAAGAACAGAGTGGGTTTTGCACAGCTTCTGTCTGGAAGCACAGAAGTTAATTATTTTTTCAGGTTAATGCTTCTGAGTTTCGTTTTGATCATTTGCAAAATGAGGTTACAGATATGTAACCTACATCTCAAAGGATTACCATTCGCATTAATATATGCAAAAGAGTTTTGTAAACTGAAAAGTGATGTAAAAATGAGAAGTGATTTTTTTCTATCCATAGCAAGACCTCTATCCTATGTGTCAGGTCTATTAAACTTCTCAGATACCCTGCGAATCACCAAATACCACTAAATCCAGATCTCTTTTTTATGATCTCTACACCCTTATCGTCAAATCACCCCAGGGTATTCACAAAAACAACTTAATAATTTATGGCAAATCAAAGTGAATGTTTTTTCTTATGACCTTCCTATTCAGACAGAGCATATACATTTTTCTTCTAAAACTTGAAGAATTCATCCAAAATTTATAATGGCCCAATTTAAACAAGCAACTGGAAGTAAGCAACACAGGTCGATATTCCTTCCTGAAGAATAGACAAGGTGTTCCAGAATCCTAGGGAAATTTTGTGCTAGCTACTAAGAATCATGGGTTCTAAGACTGCAACATGAGTTAAGAAGAGAGCACACCTGTGCCATTACTCCTTCCCTGCCTCATCTCCCTGCCTCATTCAACACTACAAAGTGCAATCTCAGGACCATCAGACATGGTAGTTCATCATGTGACAGAGAACAGATGGGCACATGCCGGTTCTAGCTCATCATTTTCCTCCCGGATTACATACAGATCACAGTCAGTCAAGTGTGCCTTCTAGAAAGAACATATTAGAGCCTACCACACTATATATTACCTGTATTTATTCAAAGCAACTGCACATGGGAGCTGGAGAGACAGCTTAGTGGTTAATAGCACTGGCTGTTCTTACAAGGAACCCGGGGTCAGTTTTAAGCCCCCACACAGCAACTAACAACCATCTATAACTCCATTTCAAGTTATCTGACACCCTCTTCTGGTCTGAGGCATTTCATGGCATGGGTGTACTTATATATATGAAGACAAAACATTCATACATACAAAATAAAAATCAATCGATAAAAAACAAAAAAAGTTTAAAAATTAAGTAACTGCACACAAAGGATATATTAATTGCTATATGTTGTGATTATTCTCTGAAAAAGACTACAGGCAAAAGAAGAGGCTTTTGGATATTCTGTGGGAAACAGAAGAGAAACTTAAACGCACAAATTGTGTTTCTGTGCCAGGCAGAGTCTTAGGCTTTCCCTGTAAGTATCTTTCACTTGATCATTCAACCACCTTGTGAGGTGGCAAAGTAACACAATCTTTTCTTACGGAAGTGCAGATGGATTTATACTGTTGAAGAGATAGAAATTTAAATCCACGTGTGTCTGATTTCCAGCCTGGTTAATAGTTTAGAACAGGCTGAAAATTTACTGTCTTGTAGGTCTAGTCAAATACTCAATGACTTTCAAACTGAAAACATCTCTAACTTTGTAGCTGCATGAAATTTTTATATTTATAAGCCCACGGTAGGATAGTTCTCTGTGTAACTGTCCTTCAGTGTTGCATACCCAGACAAATCCTGAGGCTTTTTGTACTCTGGGCTTTGAGAAATCATGTTCTCTCTGCTTGTTCTGTTATCAAACTTGGAAGCTACAGCCTGAGCCAAGCCAGGTTCAACCATCCATCCTCAATAAGTCAGTTAAAAGAGTCAAATTAATAATGGAAAACAGAAAAAGATTTGTTAGTTTTGGCCACATTTGGAAGAGGGACAAAGAAATGCAGCCACTCCCCTAGGTCTGTCTTCAGGTTCCTGACAAGAAGCTGATGTTTAAACAGAGGGTCAAGGACATGCACATCTAAGCAGTGCTGAGCAGGGTATAGTCCCTCCCACCAATGAGCCATCATTGTCTGTACCTCGGTTTTATGCTGTAAGGTGGTCTGGCAAGCTGTTAGAACTGTGTGAAATCTCTTTCTGGGAGATAAGTTTCCTCTGTGGTTGGTCCCTTTACCTTCTCCCAGCATGAGATCCCTAGGGAGATTTCCATTTCTTTAGGGTCCATTGTTCCAATATCCAATTGAGAGACACACGTGTCTCTTTAGGATATCTTTAATTCGACAAGTTTTAGTATTTTTTAAATATTCAATAGGTCAGGTTCCCAAAGACACAGTCTTGAAGATGAGTATTTCATGGTATAGGACTCGTGAGAGGTATTCTTGGGAAAGCTCCTGTCGGGGGGGGGGGGCACATCATGGTTAGCAGAGGGCCCTGTGAGAAGTGGCATGGTTGTACCTAATGCCTAGTGGAGCGCTGAAGCTGCCAAAGACCTTCAGAGTCACTCAGAAGAGCAAAGAGCCTGGGCTCTTGAATGGGCCCATGGAGAATCAGATGTAACTCCAAAGGTGTAAATCCAGAAAACACAAATTGTCTACAAAGGACAATTTTTAGAAAAAAACTAATAACAGCCTCTGAAGGCTGCTAGAGCTTGTTCTCAGTCCCCCCCCACCATGTCCTCAGGGTCCACCCAATTCATCCAACAAGCTCACCTGGCATATGACCATCCCTCCAAGACCCTGGATAGCTTATAAAAGGACGGTTGATGTGGTAAGCTCTGTATTCCTGAGGCTACACAAGTACCACCCAATTACTGTAAGTACACACAATTACTCCTCATTCTGAAGTCTTCTTACCTTTGCCCAGCAGTGTGCCTTCTAGGTAGCTTACCTGATAGGGTGACACAGAGCATTTGGACCTCTCTTTAGGCCATGGCACTACACGCAGAGATTTGTTCCAACACTGGGCCTACACAAGACACTAGATATAATCCCTGCTCAAATTACAGAAACTTCATTTCCTTTGCTCATTGCCACAATTTACAGTTGAGGTATGTAAAATGCCCCTGACTGATGGATTTTGTTTCTGGATTATTTCTGGTTATAGTGTTTGTCTACAATTTTTGTTGGAACAGGAGGACATCTTCCAGGTGACTTTCCATGCTGGGCAATTTTCTCCTTGCTGTACATAAACTAGGTTATATAACCATGGGTCCATGTATTCAATGAAATAACATTTTCTATTCTTCACTATAGTTTGCTTAACAATACCTTCTATAGATACCAAGTTCCCCTCTTAAAATCTTGAATGTTATAGTCCTTGGTCAAGTGTTTGCAGTTGTGCCTAGGTTAAGTCTTTTAAGATGAGAGCTTGTCTTGGATGACCAAAGTGGTCCTAAGAGTTACCACAAGTGTTCTTAAAACAGACTGCAAAAAGGCGAATAGACACACATGGTGAAGAAGGCAATGTAAAATGGAGCCAAGGAAAACATCATAAACAATGACCTTGACGGTTAAAGGGTCATTGTTATGGGTCACAAGCCAGAGTGTTAGCTACCACCAGAAGCTGCAAGAAGCAAAGGGGGTATCATCCCCTAGGCGTAAAAGGAGAAGACTCCTGCATTTCAGACACCCAAGTGCAGAAAGGGTAGAATAAATTCCTGGCTCAAGCCTGTGGTGATTAGTTGGTTACAGTCATCACAGAAAGTTAGCACACACAGCACTAATGCAAGGCCCCAGCTCCTGATTGATTCCATTCCTTTTACATTTTGTTCTGGAGACTTTAAGAGCTAGACTGGAGGTTATATTACATAAATGTTCCTCACACCAACTCCAGAATAAGACCACATGAACTTTAATATTGAGTCTACCAATTTCCAGCTGGGTGAGCTTCCACAAGACTTAACTTTGTTTTTATAAATAGAAACTTTTTAATATGAGGTAAGTACCAATATTACATAACCACAGAATTGTGGGGAAAAGAGGGAAAGGGAATTTAGATTAAATACTGCCTATGGGTTTAGAAAGTTCTTTGTTGAGGGAACCTTTCTGAAGTAGATGATTGCTAGTAGGAAAGAAAGAAGGAAGGTAGATGATCTTATAAAAGATTGACGAAGAATTGTCAAAAATAGAGAAAAAGATTTTGAAGAAAAAATAGCATAGTAAACAGCTAGTCAAATAACAATGTTAACAATTGTATGTTTATTGAGGACTTCTTCATTCTCAGGAACTGTCTGTGCTTCAGTTTCTTCCTCTAAAACTAGTAAGAACAGTAGTTATGACTTTAAAGGGTCGTGGGGGCTGGAGAGATGGCTCAGCGGTTAAGAACAGTGGCTGTTCTTGCAGAAGACCTGGGCTCAAATCCCAGCACACACATGGTAGCAAAAACACTGTCTGTAACTCCAGTTCCAGGGGATCCAACAGCCGCTTCTGTCCTCCGCTGGCATTGCACGACATGGGTGTACTTACCTACATGCAGGCAATACACGTATACACATAAAATAAAAAAAATAATTTTTTTTAAAAGGGTTGTGAGAATTAAGGTGTTAGCACACTGCAAGGTATGTAATAACAATGAAGCATTGTTGGTGCTTGTATGCATAATCTCTCTTAATCCTGGCCACAGTTCTATGGAAATAGTGCTATTATCACCCCATTTTATAGAATAGGGATGAAATAAATTGCTCCAGTATATACAGTCACTTCTGTCTAAGGCAGGATTCAAGCCCAGATCTGTTTGATGGAGAGTAAAGAATTTTTTCTACCTTCCAATGGAAAGTAATTAACCATTTTAAATTTTACAATTTCCCAACAGATATTAAGTATCCCGTCTATCACACAGGAGATCTCCATGTGATCACTCTACCAAAAAGAAGGTTTTACGGTTGAGAATTATAATAAAAGGAGTCCATTGACAATGACCCTGTACAAAATTTTATGTGGAAGGAAACACTAATAATTAACTAGCTCTCTTTTGTTAGAACTTCAGTCTCCCCAAAACTAAATGTCATATTTCATAATAATTACTGAAGAAGAATGCAATGCCTTTCCTTATGTAAACTGGCAAATGTACTTGAAAAGTCAGTTCCCCATACTGTTCCCTAGGAGCCTTGCAAATATGAGGTTACTAAGTCTACAAATACTTTGGAAGTGTCTTATTGGTATGTACAATTTATCAGTAATCACACATGGAGCCAGCTGTGCCTATGAAGGCACCAGGACCCTTTCCTAAGTTTCAGTTCTAGTTATTCACTATTGTTGGATAAGTAGATAGGTCATGTGATAAAAAATATTTAGCAAGATTCTCCAAATAAAACACACTTTCTCATCTTTAGAGATGGCCATTCCATAAACCAATCAGTTAGAAAATATCAAATAGATGAACAATTTGCAAAAACACAGAACAAAGAATGACCTAGTGACAGCCATTAAACCATGACTGGTCCTTTATTTCCATTTAATAATGCTCAGAAAATGCAGGTAAAGGTGGAGGGACAAACCTGGCACAGGTGAGAGGTAATGAGACACAGAAATTGTTAGGTCTTGACACCACAATAAACAGGTGAATCACCCACAGTTCACCAACCCCTAATCCTTGGGATCTATGAAGACAGTAGCTTGCATGGTAAAAGGGTCTGAACTTGTAATAAA
Organism: Nannospalax galili; assembly: GCF_000622305.1. Taxonomy (NCBI): domain Eukaryota; kingdom Metazoa; phylum Chordata; class Mammalia; order Rodentia; family Spalacidae; genus Nannospalax; species Nannospalax galili. Next base: position 2,361,650 of record NW_008341879.1, on the reverse strand, counting down.
GATCAAGAACCTTAAAATAGACAACTCAGTTTGTCTTGCATTGCCCAGATAAACTGTCTAATCACAGGAGAACTGTCCTTGCTTGGAGAAGCTACTAAGAGGAAGCGGAGAAAGTCAGGTGTCAAGTAGATTAATGCAGGAGAGCAATTTGACCTCCACGTCTGACTTTGAAGCCAAAGTAAACCACACACCAAAATGTACAGAACCCTGTAAAGGCTGAGAACCAGACCCTTCCAACAGCCAACAAGGGAACCTGGGCCACAGTCCTCCTAACAAGGGCTGAATTCAAACACCAGCTAAGGATATTTGGAAATGTGTTCAAGCTGAGCTTATGCTAAGGCATAGGGCCTAGCTGTTATGCTTTGTGAATCTAACAGAATCCCAGCTGTGACCATATGGTGTTCTGACATGCAGAACTGGGAAATAATAAATTTGTGTTTGTTTTAAGTCACTCCAATTGTGGCAATTTATTGTAGCAGGTATAGGAAGCTCATATAGATATTGGAAAGAAATCTACAATTGTGGACCCATGAATGACTTAAAAAGCATTTTAGTTACAGCCTTTTCATTTTTCTCCCCTCACTGTTTAACAGCTATTAAGCTCTTAGGGTACTAGGGAATTCAGCATATCCCACATTAGAGAGAATAGACATGTCTTGATGATCTTTAACATCCTCTGAAGAACTCTGAAATGATCATCTTTTCCAATATTGTGAGCCCTAAAAGTCAGTAAAATGTATATATGTTTGACTGCCCTCCCTTCTGTGTGTGCATGTATGCATGTGTGCTCGTGTGTGTGTGTGTGTGTGTGTGTGTGTGTGCCCATGTGCCTATGTCCACTCAATTTAATGTCTCTTTAAAAAAAGCTTCACGGGGCTGGAGAGATGGCTCAGTGGTTAAGAACACTGGTTGTTCTTGCAGAAGACCTGGGTTCAAATCCCAGCACCCACATGGCAGCTAACAACTGTCCATAACTCCAGTCCCAGGGGATCTGACTTCCACGGGCATTGCACGACACGACATGGGTGCATTTGATGACCATTGAGCTCCCCATTCTGGAAACTTCGCATCTCTCATCTGAATTATCCTATTAAGAATAACTGTTTAAACCCTGCAGACAAGAAGAAATAACAAAAATCAGGGCAGAAATCAATGAAATTGAATCAAAGAAAACAATACAAAGA
>NW_008341879.1:2333533-2355652 GCF_000622305.1 Nannospalax galili | reverse complement strand
GCAAAGGAAAATCTCTTTAGATACTTAAGTGACAATTGAATTTATTTTTATAATTGTTTTAATAGCTTTTGTATAATCTTCATTGCTATTATGAGATATAAAATGTATTTATCAAGTCTGTAATCATTATGCCAAAAAATCTGAATTACTGTAATATTTTGTATATTGTTAAAACTGTAACTTTAATTGTAAAAAAAAAAATTTTTAAAAAAAGAATAACTGTTTAAGATCATATCAACCCATTCCCAGTAGACAATACTTTCTCTGAATGCCAATTTTAAAAGTGAATAAAATGCTGATGCTTTCAAAATTGCATTTGTAACTGTGCTGTTGCTAAATGACTCTTCAGCTTCTGGGCATGTGAGGGTACTTCAGAGACTAGAGATCTCTAGGTGAAGGAGTATAGCACGTCCCCTTGCATGTCCTTATCACATAGTAGGTCCTTCAGGGTTCTTAGCTTCTTGTAGACATAGAGTTGATATCACTTAATTTAGCTAATCAGTTCATTCAAATTTAGTTTCTTCAACCTTTCTCAATTACAGTTTATCATTTAAACTGTTTGGAATGGTGTAAGGAAGAACATATCATGTAGACTTCTTTTGATTTAAAGTGATAGGAGGGTTGAGGATGTAGGCAATGTATTTTCAAAACATAGTACTGTGAAGTCATGGCTTGTTATGTATTTGTTCTATTGATAATCTTACTCATATAAGCCACCAAAAGGAAAATCATTCTAATAAAGTTCTATATCGTGAGGATATGAATTTAAGTCACCTTCCTGATACCCTGCTGAATCTCAGTTATATTGCCTAGTGCTATATCTTAAAACACTATTAAACTTATCTTAGACTTTAAAATGAGGATTGTTACCACGTCTCATAGTTCCAGCCTCATTATTGACTCAAGTGAGATAATATTGATAAAGTACTTGAGAAATCACCTGAGCTTATGCAACCATCCTTCTTCCCCTATTTAAAGTTACATGGTCCACACTTTCAGTTACCCACAGTCAACTGGTGTCTAAAAAGCAGAATGGAAAAATTCTAGAAATAATTTATAATTTTAAAGTTGTGCTGTGTTCTGAGAAGTATAATTAAATCTCACACCATCTAGCCTTCTCTCACACTGGATATGAATCCTCCCTCTGCCTAGTGTATTCACACTGTGTACACTGCCTTGTCCCTCATCAGCCATCTCACAATTATCAGATCAGCTGCTACGTCATTAGAGTGCTTTGATTCAGTTTTCCCTTATGTACGTAATAATGGTCCCAAGTGTAAGAAGAATGATACTGGAACTTTGAATATGCTAATGAAAAACTGAGAAGTTGGAAAGTGCTTATGATACAATTGGATTCCATCTGTGGTTTCAAGCACCTACTGAAGATCTTGGAGAATGTTCCTCACATAAGGAAGGACTACTGTAATAATCTCCCAATAAACATTAGCAATTTTTATTTCATTTTATTTGTTTATTTTGTGTGCACATGTGTGTGTGATGAGTGTGCACATGTTTGTGTGTGAAGATTCATGTGCCACAGCGTGTCTGTGGGAGATTAGAGAACAACTTTGAGTGTCGATCTTCACCTTCCATCTCATTCTGGGCAGGTTCCATTTGTGGTTGACCACTGTATATGCCAGGCTGGCTGCTGGAAGCTTCCAAGGACTCTCTTGTCTCTGCCACCCGTCTCACCACAAAAGGGCTGGGACTATAGACATACACTATCATGTCTGGCATTATGTGGATTCTGGGAATTAGAATTCAGGTCACTTTAACCAATGAACCATCTCCCCAACCTGATTTATCTTTAAAGATGGAAATTGACAAGGAGAATGAAAGAATCAGGATGATTAGGAATCTACCTAATGAAAGCACTACAATATCTCAGAAGGCTTGGGAGAGAGAGGAAGGGGACTTTCTGCTCACGTTGGGGTGGGATCACTAAGCACTAGAGTTAATTCTTCAGGGATACTCTGATGCCAAGCATGGTGATGCACACAAGTATTCTCCCAATTGCACTGTTGTAGCTGCCATGTTTTCAATACACTTTACACGTGAGCAACACTCATAAACAGGTTTATTTAGATTTAACCAAATATTCAGACTCTAGACTACTGTAGATCGTATTTGGTACCAGTAGTCAGAGGATTTAGAAAGGAACAAGGCAGCATCAGATAATATCCTTCAGGAGAGGTTTTTAAACCTTTTCCTTAGCGTAGATTAAACCTATGGCCCCAGGGCTCCATGGATGCCAGGGAAGCACTCCACCAATGAGCTACATCGCCAGTCTCTTTTTAGTTATTTTTGAGATGGGGTCACACTAACTTACACAGGCTGGCCTTGAACTCACTATAGTTTCTGAGTGTTCTAGAAGCAATCCATGCAACCAGCTCAGATCTGAGATAAATTTTACTGGTTGCACTAGTTTAAAAATGTCACGTATCAGGGATGGAGAGATGGCTCAGTGGTTAAGAACACTGGCTGTTCTTGCAGAAGACCCGGGTTCGAATCCCAGCACCCACATGGCATCTAACCACTGTCCATAACTCCAGGATCCCAGGGGATCCGACAGCCTCTTCTGTCTTCCACGGGCATTGCATGACATGGGTGCACTTACCTACATGCAGGCAATACACACATACACATAAAATAAAAATAATAAATAAATATTTTTTTAAATGTCATGTATCAGCAAGCCCAATGTCTCTTTAAATCCTCCAACTTCTAGAGTCCCCGCTAGGGATATAGCACTTATAAGAAAGCCAAAATTACAGCTTTTCACTAGCATTTATTATCCCAAGTCAAAATGTAGTTTTGTAACATCAGTCATGTTTTTGCCTTACTCGGTGTTGATTCATAACACAATTAGCATATATTCATATCAACTTACCAGGGGAGCAAGGCTCAGGAATTACTGATGTAAACTTCTTATGTAGCAGGAGGAGATATATTATTTATTAATCCATTAGTGATTACTAGCAACTGATTTGTTGAGGAAATCAATGTGCCAGGGTAGAAATATAGAGTTATACTTTTATATCTGTCAATAACAGTCCTAAAGGTATTCTGTTGAATCTCTCCTTTTCTACTTGTTAGGTGAACACCGTTGTTAGAATCACAACTATTGTCTTTGAATAGTTTCATTCAGTTTTGTGTGTATGTGTATGCAGGTGCACCTGTGTGGGGGGTACACATACATTTGTGAGCACATATATGTGGGAGCCAGAAGAGCTTGCCTGTCATTCCTCTGCTATCAGGAACTATCCTTCTCTTATTATTTATTTATTTATTTAATTTATTTTGAAACAGGGTGTCACACTGGTCTGGTACTTGAGAAGTAGGCTACACTGGTTAAGTGTCAAGCCTTACTCAGCATCTACCTTGTCCCAGCATCTGAGACTACAAGTGTGTACCACCACATACAGCTTTTTTTTATTGTTGACACTATTACAAGATAGAACAACTACAACCCTATTGACAAACCAAAAGCCAGTGCACAGAAGCAAGACACAGAAAATATATCAAGATGTTAACATAGTCATTGAGTGATGAAAATATGGGTAAGTTTCTCTTCTATGTCTCTACATCTTCAAGTCTACTAGAATGAACAGCCACTGCATATAAAATAGAGATCGAGGGAATAAGGGTGAACATCGAAAACCCTATGATAAAGGACACTCAAAGGAACTGAGAAAATTCACTGTAATCCACTGAAAACACATGGCTATTCTTCAGTTGCTTCCCACATTTCTTCCCATCTTTGACACTTACACACACTTATGATGAACATCCCAATAGTCACAGACTTGGTACACACATTTAGGTGTTTCCAGTCATTGTTGGAAACATGGATTTTTCTCCTCTGTTTTACTATATTTTCCCAGGTTTTTGTGGATATTTTTAATATTTCTGATGGCAAGTACATACTTCATTTTTTTGCCCAAACACCGGAGATTATTGAAGAAATTTGGAACAAAGTGTTTACCCGCACTCTCAAAACAATTTTTCATTGTTTCTTTTCATTTTAGACTTTGTGCCAAGTTTGTGCATTGCAGCAAATGGCGGAAATTGACGTCTTCACAGTAGTTGCTGGTTGTGGGGAATAGGTGGATTTTGTGTTTTCCAATTTTCCCTCTAAATATGTTTATAATGATGACATTGCATAATAGACTTTGGTATCAGAACACTATTACAATGGGAATTTGAAAAACTACAGATGAAAGTATTTAATCATAATTACACAAGAATAATCTAAAAGCTACTCTGAATACACATTACAATATAAATCTGCATAGTAACAAGAATAAACAAGATATTGAAGAGTATATTTATCTTTGATATAATTTGATATAGTAGAGACATGGTTTATCTTTTCCTTCACTTTTCTGTATTTTCCAACTGTTTGATAACGAGTTCCAATTACACTCATGATGGAAATGTGATCATTAACTTTGGAGCAACTCTACCATAAAGAACATTCAAGAAACTTGAGAAAATAATGCTTGACTATCAGCTTAAAACACACATTAGCTTTGACTATAAGTCTTTTTTTTAACCTTGCTTAGGTCTGGGGATTGAATTTAGTGCTTGATGCTTGCAAGACAAGCGCTTTACCGAACTGTCTCCTCAACTCCCTCACCCAGTTATTGAGACTCAGAATCTTGTGACCATTTTGTAACTCCTTTCTCTGCTCCTTACTGCCCTCTAGAGTGTGGAAAGGCAGGTGGATGGGCCAAGACCTCACATGCTCTCTCACTTGTGCTCTTCAAGGTATAGCACAGGGAAAAGAGACAGAGAAGGTGTTTAAAGGCCTGTTTGGGATGAGGTTGGAGCTTTCTTTTTAAATGGTGACACTGCTGCTCTGGCTTATTAAGTGCTCTGACAAGAATGAATAGAGGTTACCAGTTAGTCTCACTGATGAGAGGCTTATTGCTTCGCTAGTCACTCAGGAACTGGCGGTTCCAGGTGAGATTCAGCCACATCTCTCCTATTGGCAGTCTCAGCTTGTATTTTTCCAAAAGTGTGGACTGATACCCCCGATATCGTCAATCAGATACTATCAACTCCAGGACCATGGGTGTGTTCATAATCCATCTTGCTTTTCAAAACTGAGAACTCTGTCGTAGTCAAATATAAAGAGGTCTGGGACCCTTCTCTGCCTGGCAGAAGCACTATGCCTTACTCCTCAGTTTCTGTTTCTTACTCCCACCGTAGGAAATTAGAGATTAAAGGGAATTCAACTATAATGTTGTTATCTTGAGACTTTTCTTTCTTACATTAGGGAAAATAACGACCCTCTCCAAATACTCTCCTAAATTCTCCTGTCATGAAAAGGTGGTGTGTCCTCTTCTTCACTACCATCATGTTAATCTGGGTGTGTAGAGGATGGAGATTGGGATATACACTTCACTAGTACAGAATATTCTAGTAAAAATGACTGTCCCTAAGACTTTCAGCTCTATAAGACAAGAAGGTAAGGGCTGCTTACACCTTTGTCTCAGATGTTAGTCAGTGTTACAGGCTGTTATGTCCCCTCAAAAGTCAGTCATAGGAGCTGGGGAGATAGTTCAGTTGGCAAAGTGCTTACTATGCTGCAGGGACTTGAAGGTCCCCTAGGACCCAGGGGAAAAACTAGGTATGGTAGTGCATGCTTGTAATCAGAATTCTGGGGAGGCAGAAACTAACGGATCCCCGGGCCTCACTAGCCAGCCAGTCTAGCCTACTGGGCCAGCCCTAGCCCAGAGAAAGACCCTGACTCTCAGAAAGGTGAATGGTGCCTAGGAAACAACAGCTGAGGTTCTCTGTCCTCTATACACCCCATATATACACGAGCACCCATACCCACATGAGCACATCAATGAGTACACAAATACAAAAATACAAATGTCAGAGTCACAGGATATGACTGTGTTCATAGACAGGATCTTTAAAATGATAACATTAAATGAGATCATTGGATAGGCCCGAATCCAGTATTTGTGATGTCCTTACATGGAGGGGCAGGGAGTAGGGGGCCTACGACAGAAGTACAGAGGGAACACATGGAGAAAAGAAAAGCTGAGCAGAGCCTTGCTGAGCAGAAAAGTCTTCAGAAGAAACCTCTCCTATCTACATCTGAATCTTGGAGCTCTAGCCTGTAGAATTCTGGGAAGATAACTGCATAAGACACTAAGTGCTATGGCCACTGTCATGAGCTAATACAGGCAGGAAGGTAAGATGACATTCTACCATTGTGTCCACCAATTCAAGTGCAGTAAAGACGGTGTGGGCAAGCCGCAGTCTAGGCTTTTGCCACCAGTGATATTTTTCCTACCAAGAAGGCTTAGTTCCCAGGAAGAAAGTTTGTTTTAAGCAATAGGCAGGAGGGTTTTTAATATTTTCTCTGTCTGGGGAACACATAACAGAGCTCAGGGAAACAATTGGATTCATGAAAACTAAGACTTGGTTGATAACTTCTAGTTAGTCTTTATTATTATACAATTTGTTTAGGAAGAAATAATATTAAAAACTCTTCTGCCCTCATTTTCAGTCACTGACTTATAAAATACCCTCCCTGTATTCATTTTTCATTAACTTCCTATTCCTCACAGGTGAAGAGCTTGAATTTAATAAGCTATAACTCTTTATTGCTGACCCACCTGTTTGCAGTTCTCACCTTGGAAAATTAGTAACAATCTCTTTAAATAAATCATGAAGGCTTTTGCTAGTCTTCACAAAGCAAAGTTCAGGCACATCTTTCCTTTGCTGCCTGCTTAATCAAATGCTGATGGTCTTTTGAGACAGGGCCTCCCTGTAACCCCAGCTTCTCTGGAACTTGCTATGTAGATCAGGCTGGCCTGGATCCACCTGCCTCTGCCTCCTGAGTTCTGGGCCTAAAATGTGTGTGCCACCATGCCCAGTAGCACAGATGCTGATTTTTATTCTGTCTTGCCTCATGCTATTTATGGTCTCTATGGCATCCAAATACTTGCCCCAAGAGCCTTAATTTATGTTAATGAGATTTAGACAGGTACCTCACCTGCACACCCAAACGTGAGGTTTTCTATAGAGTGGGCTGGGAAAAGTAATATCCTGGCAGGATAGTTTTTAAGTCTTTTCAATAAAGTTCTCTCAGCTGATTGGCAGATCATTTAGGCCCAGCAGTGCTTATTTATATTGGTATATGTAGCCGTTTATAAGTTTTCCCTCTCCAGAAATCCTCACGAGACCACTCTACATCTATACCCATAAAAATGTAAGAATTAATCACACCTTAAAAGTAAACAGTAGTAACTACTGAAGTCATGGTGGTGTGAGGCTTCAGTCTCCTTTCAAGAATAGCATCTGCTTTGAGGAAGTCTGCTGGCTGACATCCTGCAGTTGGACCAGGTCCAGCTTTCTGCCAATGCCCACTTCTTCCAGGTCGCTCCTGTCTTTTCACTGACCGCAGTGATGGGCCCAATTCCAGACCATTTACCTGATCAGGAACTGTTCTAACATACCTAACCTTTGCTCTGAGGCCTTTATCCAGAACTACAGGGAAATCCATGGCCCTTCCACCCAATCTTCCTTCAGCCCCTCCTTATGTATTAGTCACTTTTCTGTTGCTGTGATAGAAACACTGACTAAAGCAATTTATAGAAGGAAGAGTTAATTTGAGTTTATAGTTCCAAGGGGATTACCATCTGTCATGGCAGGGAGGCATGGTGGCTGGAGGTGGCTGCAACAGGAGCAGCAGAAGCTAAGCTCTCACATCATCACACAGGCACAGGAAGCAAGAGAACGACTGGAGATCTGGCAAGGCTTAAGAACTCTCTAAGCCCACCCCAGTGACGTGCTTCCTCCAGGATAGCCACACCTTCTAAAACCTCCCAAACAGAGCCATCATCTGGGGGACAAATTGTCCAAATACTTGGAGCCTATGGGGGACATTTTCATTCAAAGCACCACACCTTACCAAGGTGTCAGATTTCTCTTGTGGGGTGAGCTCTCTCTGTCCGCCTCCTTTCCTTGCTTCTTTCTTTCACAGGCCTTTTCCCTATTCAATCTCTCACTTTAGTGTCTGCTTTAAAAAATACCCTGGCTACTGTGAGCATCTCTGCACAACCAACAGATAAAGCATGTGGTTAAAGAAGGTGTGAAAAGTTAATCCTTGCCACTACTCCCACTGCACCAAACCCTTGCCTTCTCAGGAAGACAGAAGGATGCAGTCTGGAAGGCTCAAATCTAGGGAAGTATTTCTTGTGTTTGTTTTTGTTTTTAATGTTTAAGTTTAAAAGAATTAATGAAAATTATCTCTCAAAATGAGCAAGTTAACACCTTCAAAGCATGAATTCAATTGAATGGTCACATTCACTTGGATTGTTTAGATCATCTACATTAAACTATCCTCCTTGGAGCAATGTGTTTAGATTCCAACTAACAGGAAATGGTAGAAAAATAAGAGAAACAACCAGACATTAAAAAGAAATCTTCAGCCGGGCGTGGTGGCCCACACACTCGGGAGGCAGTGCAGATGGATCTCTGTGAGTTCAAGGCCAGCCTGGTCTCCATAGCGAATCCAGCCCAGCCAGGGCTACAGGGAGACCAAGATTTATCGTCCTCTTTTTTTTTTTTTTTTTTTTAAAAAAAAAAAAAAAAAAAAAAAAAAAAAAAAAAAAAAACCAGAAAGAAATCATGCTTTGGTTTGATCAGCCTTCAGGTTTCAAGAAAATATCTTCAAGCCATTGTTCAAATCTCTTCGGAGTTTGCTTCCTTTCTCCTTTTGCCTCTAAGCTTGGGGAGTCTGCTGAGGAGATAGGGAGTGCATGCAGGAGGGGCCTGCCTGTCCATCTGCTCAGATGCTCTCCTCAGCATGTCTGCTGGGTGCTCCTTCCAGATGTCTCCCAGGGACTTATCTAAAAACATGTTTGCTGTGCTTGCTTTTAAGGCCCTCATCCCATTTCTAAAGCGTCTTGACCTCCATGTGATGTCCCTGAAGGCTAAGGACACCTCCTTCTCTGAACACAGAGCCCCTTCCCTGTTGCTTAACCCTTCACGCCTTCATTCATTGAGTCTTGTGCAGCAGTATTTCTCAAAGATACTGGTACTTGTCTATACTCATGCAGGAAACCTCACTCATTTCTTCGATCTTCCTGTCACGTATTTTGTCTATGCCGTAAGCTGCCAGCTTCCCCTCAAAGCGTAGGCATTTTGGAACAGAAATGCCGAAGCCAGGAGGCTTTTCTGATTGCTGTTCTGTGTATCTTTCTCCTGGGGCAGTCAGCACAATAGCAACCATCTGCTTTAAAAGGAAAAGAGAAAGAGGAAAATACCAAGAGAGGGGAAGAGCCATATTATTTTGCCACTTCAGCATATGGCTAGACAATAAATTAAAGTTTTAGAGTTGAGGGAGACATTAGAGGTTTCTCACTCAAGCCCTTTCTGGCCCTCTCTAGTATATGATCCTGACATATGGTCAAAAAGACCCAATAAATTTGGTGACATATATGCATTTCTCATGAAGTACACTCTAGAATTGTTAGAGTTCTTAGAAAGTCCCCCCTTTATTGAGCCAGCATCTGCTTCATCATGGGAGCCATCCATAAGATGATGGGCAGAGCAGTGGGCCTGGGCCTGAACAGACAGATATGGCTCAGCTAGTCTATAAGCTTCAGTTTCTTTACCTGGAAAATAGAGATGATAATATTTACCTTTCAGAGTCATAGGGAAGATTAAGTGAGATAAATACATGTAAATACCCAGTGTTCTGTTGTGATAGGTATTTGCTAATTCAGTGTGCCCTAAAATATTCAATAATGGCTCAAACTCATTTATTCATTTGTGTTCTCATAACATATTCATTGAGCATTTATCCTGATCCAAAGTCTGGAATAAACTCGATAATATAGCAAACATTAAAACAACATATGAATATCTTGCTTCAAGTTAATATTGTGTATCCAAAATTAACTTTGAATTAGAACTGTGAAAAGTTCTATGAAGGAAGGTATCAGAGTAGTAAGAGACTGCATAGAAGGAAGCATCAGGACAAGTCTATCTTCAGTCATTCAGAGTGAGCGAGAGGGAGAGAGAGAGAGAGCGCACTGCTATGGAAGAGAAAAGCTGAAGACAGAACTGGAGGCCTCTCTAATTGCTGTTCTGTTTGTCTTTCTTAAATCAAGGTTTTTTAAATCAAGTACAAACATTACAAGGCCTTTGTCTATTCTCAAAAAATCGTGTTTAAGGAATGACTTAATTTTTCCTATTAAAATGCATATCCTTGAGTCTGGAGAGATGGCTCAGTGGTTAAGAGCACTAGCTGCTCTTGCAGAGGATGCAGGTTTGGTTCCCAGCACCCACATGGTGGATAACAACCATCTGTATCTCCAGTCCCAGGGAATCTGACACCCTCTTTTGGCCTCCATGGGCATTTCACACATCGTGCACTTACATACATGTAAACAAAACAATCATACACACAAAAATAAATAAATAAATAAAAATTTTAAAAATGCATTTCATTGATAAATCCTTCTTTTGCTAACTTTAACCCTAACAACAAAAATGTTAGGTTATTTTAAATTCCTATGTTACAATCTCTTTCAACATGTAAAACTAAAAAATGTTTCTGTGAGCACCTTGTCTAGGTTGCACATTCTGTGTTACTAGCTTTTATTTGCTATTATATTTGTTTAGCTAATCTTGAGGGAAAAACAAGTCTTTAGAGAAATTGTACTTTGTTTCCTTTCGTGGAATTCATTTTAGAAGTTCCTTAGATATCCGGAGAGGATTTCCAAGTTTCTCCTCCTCGCTTGTCTCAGTCTCCTTTTCAACCCTAACAGCAAAATATCACACCCTGCATAATTAGAAAGAAAATAGGTTTATTTGGACTCACAGTTCCCATCCAATGTTGAGCTTCCTCTAATGATCATCTTGCTGGTGGCAGAGTCCCCAGAAGGTGCAGAGTATCACATGTGGAGAGACAGAGATAAAACAGGTATGCAGGGGGCAGTGAGAAGAGAGATCGCCCATCATGTGGCAAGAGAGAAAACATGGTGGGGAGGGACTGGGCACCCTCTTTATAATACCCCATCTTGGAGGGAACTAATCTGTTTCTATAAAACCAAACTTAATCCCCTTATGAGAGTGGTAGGACAAGCCACACCCAAATAAAAACACCTGCTGCTGCAGTGAGTTGAAGTGTCCCAAAGGGTAGCATCCCTTCTAAGGCACCAGCCCACTATGTCCAGCTGGCCTTGAGCTCCTGTCCAGAAAGCATAGTCCTTTCCTCCCTCCTTCTATTTACCAGTCTGTTTTTGCCCCACACTGCTCCTTTTCTTCCTCTTTGAAGAATTTCTGTGTGGACATTGCCTGTGTATATTTTCTCTTCAAGCAGACATGTATTTAAGCCCTAAGGACTTCTCAAACAAACATTCATTTTAGATAATTTGCTCCATTGATGTCCATTTAACTATCACGTTCATTTTAATAAACCAGGTTTCAAAGCCTCAGCAACGGGCATGCTTGATCCTGAACAACTCTTTGTCTCTATTAAATGGTTACCTTAGGATGTTTTAAAGAATGTTCAGATAACCCTGTTAGCCCCACCCCCAACATCCACACCTAGAATTCCTGTACCCTAGCAGAATCTCTTTTTTAAAATCTCTTAGACCTTAAAATGTTGTTTGTATATAGTATTAATTTTAATCTTTGAGTCAAATGATTGACACATCAGATACCAGAGAATAATATAAAACATCAGAATAGTCTGTTCAAGCCCTAAGGAAAATTACAATACATTAATTTTCAATTTCCTCAGCTGGTACCAAAAGAAGCTCTTTGGCATTGTCCACAACACAGAAAACCAAACAATCACAAAGTAAAAAAGAAAACATTGGTGTCACAGATTAAGCAGGGGGGACAAGAGCCCAAGAAAGCTCCCTAGTCTGGCTGCATGCACAACTCCATCTACTTATCAACCCTCCACGTTGCCTCCTTTGGACAAGCCAGCTGGACAGTGGCACTGGTCCCAGGGCTTGTGTGACAAGTAAGCCCTTCCTGACTACACACATTCACCAGCAGCTACAGTGTCGGGGGCAGAGAGCAACGAGGCAGGCACTTGTCCCTGAAAGAAAGAAGAAATGTCCCTCTCCCTCTGTGAATAGATGTGGCTGTTCTCACTGCCTCTCTTGAAAGCCCCATTCTCTGAAGTACAAGCTATAAAGCCAAGGCAGATGCTCAGTCTGGGAAACTTTCCAAAACCATTGCAGAAAAGCAGGGGGTATTCAGCATTAGGGCCTCCATGGAAGTTTCTGTCCCGGTTGTAGTCAGCCTAGCTGACAGTTACCCAGAGGCTGGGTAGATAGGAGCTGAGCATCCTGACAGACACTTCTAGCCAGTTTCTCAGTTTGCAATGCAAACTGACAGCTGCACACATTTCACACAAGCAAAATGTTCCACGGATGAGGCGACAGCTTGTGTTTGTCTGAATAAGCTTTACTCTGGGAGTGTGTATAGTCACGAGCACCGCTGTGCCACATTTACAAGGGAGAGATGCATGAGCAATTGCTTCTGTTACTGCTTCCGGCACAGGTGGAGGGAGACACTGTGTTTGTTCACTACTTCACCAATTTCTGTTGTGTTCCCTGACACTCCAGATCCTGAGAAGCCAAGAAATAAATTGTGCAGACAATGTGTCCTGTTGGTAGAATGCCTGGGGATAACAGGTGCATCATCCTTGCCATCTACAACAAAACGTTCGCTTATAGTAGCATTTTCTACAGCTTTGAGTGTGAAGTTCAATGTTTTTTTCTTGTAGGAAGTCGTTGAAGTTAAGTAGCAACAGTGCTTCGTTATTCTGTATTACCGTCATCTCCTCCGTGCCAGGTGCTTTTAAGGGGCTCTGCAGAGAGGCTGGCTGAAATGTAGCGGGGATGCCTCCGTTTGGAGCTGTGAGCTGAGAACACACTGAGGTTACGCAGAGCACTGTCTCTCCCCAAAGCTCCAAAGGAATGATTTGATAACTGGCAGAGCTGGGGGGGTTCAGGACAAACAGAATGCTGGGTACCCTTCTTGGTGCACTAATCTGCGTTATGAAGAGCTTTCCCTGGTCTTCTGTTCGAATCTCTCACAGTCCCAAGATTTCAAAACTTAAACATAAGGATAAATTTATTTCTGCCTTTTGGTTTCACTTTTTTACCCAAGTGTGAAACGAAGTCTCTTGTACTTGGGAATGTTAAATTCTAAAATTCTGACAAAACCCACTAAGCTCCAAACCTTCTAGGCCCTTCCTTTCTCTCCAGCTTTACTGTAGTCCTCACCTACACAGACACAATTTCATATAATTTTTCACTTTTTAAAAAATTACTTTTTAATTGACTTCAGAATTTCATCCAACGTATTTTAATCATATCCAGACAGCCTCCCCCTCTTCACTACCCACCCCAGATTTTATGTCCTTATTATTTTCTGCCCTATTCTTTTAAATTTTTTATTTATTTAGTGTTTTTTCTATTTTTATTGAATTTTTGTGCATTTCAAGCAATACATCTTATTAGACCTCCTCTCCTATCTGCATCTGCCATAGCCCCTGCCACCAGATTTCATATATTCTGTAATATATATTAAGGTCTATTAAGTCAAGTTTGTGTCCCCAGATGTCCCTCAGTGTGAGTTCATCCACTAGAGCCTGGTCAGCCTGTCACTCCCTTAAAAAAGATCAACTCTCCCTTATCTAACAGTGATCAGATGTCAGTACTTCCTCATCTAAGGATGGGGTTTCTTACCCATTTCCCCAGTTCTAGGCTGAGTTTTTGTCTAGTTTGAGTTTCCAGTGTCTTGTGTACTCTGTCACCATAGCTGTAAGTTCATTTGAGCAAGTTCCCAGGAGCCTGGAAAACTCTGTTTTCTTGTAGTCATCTACCACCCCTGGCTCTTACAGTCCTTCGGCCTTCTCTTCTGCAATGGTCCCTGAGTCCTGGGTGGTTTAGGTGTAATATAGGAGTCCTATCCAGGGACACACACTCTGTAGTCTCTTACTCTCTACATTTTGGTCAGTTGCAGCTTTCTGTGTTAATCACCATCTGTTGTATGACGGTGATGACTTGTGAGAGGTGTACTTATCTGCAAATGTAAGGATACTTATTTAGCATACAGTAAGAAATTATGCTGCTCTAGGAATGTGGCAAATGTAGATTTTTTTCCTCTAGGATCTATGAGCTCTCTAGCCATTTGTATTTAGCCTGGTTACATACCACATATGAGTTTCCTCCCACTCAGTGGGCTTTAAGTTCAATTAGATAGCTGTTGATTGCCCCCAGGGTAAAAGTACCACTACTGCATCAGTAGAGATTGTTTGCTGCACTGGTCATTTTGGTGGTTATTAGGTTTTACAGCCTAATAGCTGTGTTGAACGATTGATTGATTGATTGATTGATTGATTGATTGATTGATTGATTGATTTTTTTCCCTTAGCATCTTGCATAGTATCTAGAAAGCTAGTCTATAGGGAGGAGGATTTCAGGTCAGTTCCAGCTCCATTGCTTCAAGTTCTGTGCCTGAAGTATGTCCTGTCTTCAGCAATAGGGTCTTACCTTCAAGTTCTGGGAGGTAATCAAGGGCTATGGCAATAACCCATGTGATTTAGGAAGTCTCTTGAACTACTTTGACCAAGAACTCAAAGGGAGATTTTTCCTATCTGGTACTGTGCTTTTTGTTATGGAGCCTTCGGCTGTATACATGTACACATGCACACACACACACACACACACACACACACACACACACGTGTCAATGGGAGCCAGAATTAGACATGGGGGATCTTCCATGTCACACCAAGAATCAGTTTTGTTATGTGATCAGTTTAAAACAAACCAGAATTAGAGCAAAGAATGTTAGTATCTAACACTAACCTTTAGTTCCATCTTCCTGAAACTCTCCTATGAATTCAATGTTAGCTCTTCTGTCCTGCTTTATTCATTCCTCCAGTATTTATTTCTGTTTCCTCTATTTGTTTTGTTCCTCTCACCTGTCAGTCTTAGAGCACTGTGTTCTTTTCTTGGCATGCCAGCAGGCCTTCACGTCTCATTCAGAAGTTCTTCCTCAATCCTTGGACCTGCTTCATTGTCTCCACTAATGTCTCCCGGATCGCTTCAAGATTTCTGACCTCCCAGAGTCTCTCCTGAGCTGTGGGCTTATGGATCTAACTGCATCCTGAGTACTGAATATACATTTCAGTTCATCTCAAAGTGAGCCTTATCCTTTTCCTTAATCTACTCCAAAAACCTGAGTTTATACACCATTCTAAGAAACAGGTTGTTATCATCAAGGACTACAGTAATAAAACTTCCCAGTGTGACTTTTGACTCTCATATACTAGTAACCCCAACTGTGTGTGACTCACTGTCAGATGGCATCTACTCTTTCTCCTTGATAACTAAAGGCTCAGTTTAGTCTTTCCCTTGCTATTTGCCCCAAAATGGATTTTGCTTTCCCTCTAAGTCTGAAATCAGTGCATACAATAAATACTAAGTTTGTATAAGCCCTACCCACCCCCTTGAGCAAAAGTTATTTGCACAACATTTTTTTCCAAAGATATCTTATGTAGAACCTCATGTAAAACAGAATCAGAGCTGCTTTTGTTGAAACATGAAGTGTCCTGAAGAGTCTAACTTAAAAACTATTGCTACACAACAAACATGAGATTACGATGTTCTTGAAAAAGAGAATATGTTATTGATACAGAAATACACACAACTTAAACTATGTAGGACCAATCCCAGAGTACAGAAAATGAAAAAAAAAGGGAAAATTGGAAGAGATTGGATTCAGAAACTTGGTCATGTCACAGAATATCTTCCCAGTTTTGAGAAAATCCCTTCTATGTTGTAACTTTCAAGTGGGGTTTTCCTCTTCAGCTCCCTGTCCTCACTTGCTTACATGGAAGACCCTGTCCACCTCCTCCTGAATCTCCACCGTGCTAGCTAGTCACCTGCTGCCACTTTTCACCCACCCAGGCACTGATTGGAACACCCTCCAGTGCCATCTCCCTAGAACCAATGAAATTCTCCATTGATTCCACTGTGCACTGCATATGGAATAAAGTCCACATTGTTCTCCTGCTCAGAAACCTCACCCCAGAGAGGCTCCAGGCCTGATCAATTGTCCTTTCTTTCTGAACTCTTCCAATATTGGAAGAGTGAGCAATCACCAAGTTTGTAAAATAGTTCTTATCTCCAGATTCCTGTAAATATTCTCTCTGCCTAGAATTCACTTTTCCCTAACATCTGCCTGGATAAAGTCCATCTGTCCCCATGTCACAGATTTCATTTCACCTTCTCCTTCCTGAAGACTTTACTAATCTCTCTCCTTAGGCAGACCACATCCTCTTCCTTCTTTTTACTATAGCAGTTTGTGGATGCACTTGATGTCTGAATCATGCTGCATTTTCATTATTTAATGATGTTTCTCTGAGCCGAACTTAACCATCATCTCAGCATGTGAAAGGCCAAAATCATATTTACCTTTTCATCACTGGCACTTGACACAGGATATAACAAAGGGAATGGTTCAGGAATATCTGATGAATAATGAAACAAAGCTTTAAGAAAGCAAGTATGGGAACAGCATGGTAAATGATTTGAAGATTTAGCCACATGCAGGGGACAAACAGGAGAGTATTCAAATAATCCAGGTTGGTGAAAATAACAATAAGACAAAACAGGAAATTGCCACTGGAGTCAAGAATACTGGACATTTCTGAAAATGGAATCCTTAGGACTCAGTAAAAAACCAAAAGGATTGGAGTCATTCATAACAGAACCAAACTTGAGCCCAGAACCAAATGTGAATGATTTTACTAACAAGCCTTGAAGATTTGGGTGAGGAATAAGCCACTACTTGGGAGGCAGAAACTGAAGATCAAGAGTTTAAGGCCAGCCTGAGCTATATAAGAGCCTGTCTCAACATACATGCATATATACATACATACATATCAGCCTTTGGAATAGCTCATTCAGGCATGGTAACACAGACTCTGTGCTGTGTATACTGTCCACTTTGCTCACACACCATTACCACTTTACTGTATTGTCCTCAGTTCTAAAGACAAAACTCAGGAGATAGTGGGGGCTCCCAAACGACTGTACTCTATGTGCCAAAGCACGTAGGGAAACCACAGTCAGAAATGCTGTTTGGGGCACTGCTCTTTGATATTGGAGACCATGAATACTTGAGTTTTGTGAATCCAGGTTGTTTGTTTCACAGTATCTTGGGATGACTGACTCCAAATAAAGGAGATATTTTAACAGATTATTTGTATGGGTATGTGTATCTCGTATTTATGCACACCTATGGAACTGAGCTATTGATTATTTTAGTGATCTTTTGGCAACTTTGCTTTAAGTCAAATATTTAATTGGATTACTGTGTTTTAAAGCCTGAAGTATATTTTTCAAAAGAATTTATGCTAACTATGCTGAACTGCTCTGCTAAACTTCTTTAAATAACCATAAGGAATTTTCTTTAAAGGTCACTCATTGTAATAGAGTAAAGTGGCTCTAAATCAGGATTAAAAGCTTTAGGTGAGTTCAGAATGTTTTCCCCCTACCTCAGAATTAATGACTTACTGTTCCCTGAAGATTTCATATCTAGAGCCAACATGCACCATCTTTCAAAGATCCCAGGAAAGGACTGGATTCATTCCCCAATTCTAATGAGAAAAGAATAATACCAATAATGATTCTTGGACTTACAGACCTCATTTCTTCGTAGAAGCTGAAGAAAGGGAAGTTCTACATTTCTGACTGAGTTTATACAGAAAAAGTGACTTGACAAGGGTTGTACTGCAGGCAAGTGTGCTTAGATCCCAAAATGATTAAAATCTGAGTTTTTTCTTTCTATATTTAGTAATCTTTGCCTTACAATCCCATTAAAAAAAAAAAAAAGGAGAGTAAATTGTAACCTACAGAATGAAGTGTTAAAATTTGGTATAATGAAGAAATTTCTGAAGGATATCTGCAAAACCTTGGAGTGCAGATTTTAAGAAGCTACGCAGTTTCTTATATTAGGAATATTCTAATACAAAGCAGATCTATATACATCTGAGTCGTTTATTAGGATGCTATCCGACTAAGACAAGGTGAAATACATTATTTTTCAAGGTTTTTTCCTGTAATATAATTCAATATTCTTTTGTGATAGCATCTGTTACACGTCCTCTTAGTAAAATGCAAAATATATGTTTAAATAAATGCAAAATGACACTGTTAAATTGCTTCCCGTTTACTAGGGCATAGATGGAAAAAGACCTGAGGTGAATCTGCAAATTTGTTTCTCTACAGGCTGTTTTCACAACTGTTGCCAGACTGGCCCATTTCAGACACAGGTCAGACCTGACAGCCTTCTCAACACTCTGCGTGGCTCCTCTTCTACTTGGAGGGAGAGATAAATTCTTTCTACTGCTTACAGGTCTCTGATGATCTGCAGACGCTTCCCCTCCTCCCTTTGCCTGTCTTTGTCCTCTGTCCTGTTCTTGCTCACTCTGATCCAGTCACACCAGCCTCCTTGCTTTATGTCCCCAGCTAGGATTCTCTTCCGCATTATCCTCATGAATGTCTGCATCCCCTTCTTTTTAAAATTTATTTATTTATTTATGTATTTATTTTTATTTTATGTGTAAGAGTGTTGTGCTTGCTGGTGTGTAGGCGCACCCATGTCATGCAATGCCTGTGGAGGACAGAAGGTGTCAGATCCCCTGAAACTGGAGTTACAGACAAGCCACCATGTGGGTGTTGAGATTCAAACCTGGGTCTTCGGGAAGAATGGCCAGTGCTCTTAACCCCTGAGCCATCTCTCCAACCCCTGCATCACCTTCTTTAAGTCTTTTGTCAGGAATCATTTTCCTAGTGAGACTTTTCCCCCACATCCTATTTAAAATTTCAAACTCACCCCTCACTTAAAGAACTCCATTTGTTTTCAATTTATGACATTTGTTCCTAACAGATTTTATAATTTGCTATTTATTATATTTATTTTTCGTTTTTCTTTGCTGCTAACCTCTGGAAACTCCAAGCTGCTGGAGCATCTGCTGTGTATGAAAAAGCACCTTTGTCTGTTCTGTACACTGATTCGTCTCTAGCTTGCAAAGTACTGTCTGGAGCATATTAGGGTCCCAACAAAATGTTTTGAGCAAATAAATTAATACCTATTAACCAAAAAGGGCAATGACCAAAAGTATTAATGAGTGTGTTTTTTAACCTTCTAAGAGGTATAATTTCTATGTAACTACATCTTAAAGTTAGACAACCAGAAAGTTAATATTCCTGAAGAATTGGTCAAAAATATACTTGAGCAAAGAGAGTGATGACTCAAAATAATACCAAAAGGCAAAGTATAAAAGCATTGAGGCTGAATATCAATACCAATAAATTACAGAGTTAAATCTAGGACATTTTAACATTGTTATAATACCACACATTTCAAAAATAGTTGTTAAAAAGCACTACATTATGAAGTAAAATAAGTTGTCCAAGTTGGATACAAATTAACAGATCAAATCAACAGAAATTGGGAATAAAAAGAAAATGTAAAAATTGAGAAGAAAAAAAAATCAATGTCTCAGAAATCAATAAAAGAGGCAAGGTTTAGTATGAAAATGCCATTCAAAGATTAGGACCCAAATTCTTTCCTTAAACTCCATTTATGAATAACAAACTTCAATGTGTTTTTGAAGAGTCTATTGAGCTCCACCCGAGGGCTTAGTCTATTAGAAGCTGCATGGTGGAGGAACTGTTCACACATTACACAAGTTCAACTTTCTCCACCCTTTCAGGCTTCTCTTCTTGCAGACGACAGAGGGACTGCCAGAACTAAGCAAACACTTCAAAACCACAGAGAACTAGGTGTTTTATGTTCGGCTTCATCGAATCTTTGCTCTTTGGAGGTTGTATTCATTACTCCTATGCCGTTCTTAGCAGGTTCAGCTCCTAACACATCCCCCACTGTGTTCATCTAAGACCAGGACCATACACTTTCCCAACAACATAACAGTTGGCAGATGTCAGTCCATGACCATCTCTGTCAGCACAATTTGGATTCAGCACATTCAATAATCACACAGTTAGTTTCAACTATAAATTGGGAGGAATTTTCCATTTATTCAGGAAATTTAATTGGAAAAATGCTGAGAACGACAACTGAGGCTGAGACTCTGAGGCAATCAGTCGAAATCTCCCCACTGGTTGGCATCCATTTATTAATAAGCTTCGATAACTCATGGTGACTTACATGGTGATTGAGTCACTTACCATACTCTTCTATATAAACAATACAAGTATCATCTAAATCTTTTCCAAACTTGAGAACTTGTATCAGACACTTGTTTCTTGAATTCTTAGTCTGCTAAACCTATCACAGAAAAGCATCCTGGTATATTATTATCATTAGACATGACGACCGCCTAGTGACCTTCCTCAGAACACTTGCACATCGTCTCTTAGGAACTTATTCTGGATTCTTTTTAAAGATGCATACCAAGTTTGTATAATTTTTCTTCCTAAACTTTGAAAACTCAGGAGTTAATTTAATATAGCTACACAAAAGCTCATCAGAAAAGGTCAAACAGGTTCGAGGAAATTAGTATGGCATGTTTCATGATTGTAAAGCACACCACTAGATTTTTCTGTAATTATACGTTTAATTCTAAATCAATTACATTGAGAATCCATATTAAACCATGAATGATGACCAATTAAAAACATCTTTAAATGGCATTGCCCTTCAAAATGAAATTAATGCTAATGAAATCAACTGCTCTCGATATTATGAAAAATCTGATTAAATGATTACTACTATGTCTAATTGGGGGAACCTGTATACCAAATGCTTCTAAATACCTTTTTTCTTTCCATTTACTTTGTCACATCATTGGCAAAAGAGAGGGATGGGAATAGAGCTTCCTATCTCAAAAAAAAATCTCCTTCACCATGGTTTATTCACCCTTTCCTATTTGTTTGTGTCAACAAAAAAAGGTTTCTAAATTTGGCAGCTAACATTCTGCCAAGAATTAAGATTAGTCTTGCCCTGTTCTCTTTATGATAGAGTAAACAAAAATGTAAATTTATAGTGTGTCATGTTACTCAACCTTATCTAGAATGCCCAGTGTAAAGAAATGGAAAACTTAAGAATTATTACGTAGAGCCCTGATGAACTGGCTATGGTAATCTTGACATTCAGAATGGTTTCTATGGGCTTTGCCGCTACGTGAAAATGAACTATCACTGAAGGTGTAGGAGGAGCTCTCAAACATTTTTTGGTTTGTTTATTTGAGTTTAGTTATTGATTCCATGCTGAACTGGGTAAAAGACAGAGGCAAGAGAGCCTGAAGACCGTGGCATTTCCAGTCTGAACACTTTGGATCAGGCTGTTTAAACTCTCAGCATTGCAGTTTCTTTAGTTAAAAAACAGAGACCATATATTTTCCAGAATTGCTTCAGCTAATTGCAGTCAAATATGGAAGTGTCTTATGAACTGTGAGATACTGTGCAGATTCCCAGAAATGTAATCTCTTTCCCCATTCATCCTCTAATTCCACCAGAATGTTCAATCTGGTAGATAAGTATTACTTAAATAGTGAATCACCTAGTAATCGTCACCTTGGGCAAAGAAAATGGAGATACAAAAATAACAAGTCCTATATTTAAAAAGAAACTCTTAAATACATTATCTGTAACAGAAATTGTATTTATTCAGGTAGAAAACAAACTAATCTACAGAACACAGGGGTTTTTTATCATTTTTAAAAATTTATTTTTATGTTTATGAGTGTTTTGCCTGTAGGTATGTATGTGCACCTATGTCACGCAATGCCCATGGAGGGCATAAGAGGGTGTCAGATCCCCTGGAACTGTAGTTAAGGACAGCTGTTAGCCACCATGTGCGTGCTGGGAACCTAACCCAGATCCTCTACAAGAGCAACCAGTGCTCTTAATAGCTAAGTCATCTCTCCAGCCCCTGCCTCTGTAGTTTTGTAAACTAAAATTTATCAAATGAACATAGATATTGTACAGTTTATTCTGCTTTTCCCATACTTTTCATTCTTTTAACCCAAGGATGTTAAGAAATTGAGCTGTATGCATTTACTGATAACACTAATGTTTTAAA
>NW_008341879.1:2311797-2333232 GCF_000622305.1 Nannospalax galili | reverse complement strand
AAATTGTATTTATTCAGGTAGAAAACAAACTAATCTACAGAACACAGGGGTTTTTATCATTTTTAAAAATTTATTTTTATGTTTATGAGTGTTTTGCCTGTAGGTATGTATGTGCACCTATGTCACGCAATGCCCATGGAGGGCATAAGAGGGTGTCAGATCCCCTGGAACTGTAGTTAAGGACAGCTGTTAGCCACCATGTGCGTGCTGGGAACCTAACCCAGATCCTCTACAAGAACAGCCAGTGCTCTTAACTTCTGAGCCTTCCCTTCTGCCCCAGAAACACAGGTTTTCAAACAATAATTATTTGACTTCTGTTTTTTGGTTAATTGATTGTTCACCAAAAATAATTTGAAACTAGACCTTTTCTGATACATGCAAAATAAAATAAATTTTCATTGGACCACATATTCTAAGCTGAAAAAATAAAATATTTAAACTATTGTCTCCATCCGCTTGCTTTATGGACCTGAACTGCTCCATGGAATGCTGAGCCAGAAACAAATTATTTCTAAATATTTTGCTTGCATTTTAATCCTTTAGCTGAACTGTAAAAATTATATACAACTAGTCTTGTTTCCTATAAACCCATCTGTCTTTGCTAAAAAAAGACATTATTTTGTTGAAAGTCAGTAATAGATTCAGCCACATTTACCTTTTTTATAAATCCCTATATGTTACTTAGATTGTAAGCTTTTTATCACTGTGCTGTAACCATTTCTTGGCCCAGGAATCTTTTCTCTCAATTCAATTCACAATACTGCCATTGTAATGCAACAAATGCAGGATTTTGCCATCTGGGCTTTTAAAGCATGATGTCCAACTATGTTTAAGGGGCTCAATTCAGTGTAAAACCTGATGTTCACCTTTTAATGCATGCTGCCAGCCATTTATCAAAAGGCACAGCCTGCATCCTAGAGTATACAGTGACCTGTATGTTTTCACTGTGCTTTCTAACTCAAATTTTCTCATTACTTATTTTATGGATTGTGGAAACACAGGGGTATTTTTAAAGTGACGGCAAACTGAAAGATCTGGCAGCCAGTTAAATGTGAACCAAGTGAGGTTCCTCACAGATCTGTGGTATCCTCCTGTGTCCCATCTGTGTTGAAAATCCAATTTTAAGTATACAGTAAGTAGGGACTGGTAAACCTGCAGAGTCATCTACAGCAGGGTGATGTGGGGAAAGGTGACATGAAGAATGTAATCATCTGAGCTGTTCAAGTGAGCCTTCTTCAAAACGAACCCTGCTCCCACCACCTCTGGATGGACCGAATGAGAAAGGCATTGCACGTCCCAGACTTCTCTGCAGACTGAGATGCTACATTAGTTAAAACTCAAACACACCTCTTCCTCAAAGCTCCTTCGCATAATCACCCAGGATGCTCATCTTCCTGTTGCAATCCCAAAGCTCTAACTTGGCATCCAGAGTCTAAGCATTTGCCTCCCCAGAACCTCAGCTACCCAGGTTACAGGATGTGGAGTCCCCCACTGGGGAATTCTGTCCCTAATTCCCCTAAGACTCCTGTGCCTGTGAGGGTAGAATGTTTTCATTCTTTGTTTGTTGATTTTGCTTATTACGCATCTCCTTTCATGTGTAAATCATAAGTTTTTGTGATTGTGTTTTCACACTTGAACATTTGTAGTAAAGTACAGTGAAAGTTGAGTGGAGGTTCAATATTCTATAAAAAGATGTGATTTCCAGTTCTGACAGAGCTCTGCATGTATATTAGAATTTCAA
This sequence comes from Nannospalax galili, assembly GCF_000622305.1. Taxonomy (NCBI): domain Eukaryota; kingdom Metazoa; phylum Chordata; class Mammalia; order Rodentia; family Spalacidae; genus Nannospalax; species Nannospalax galili. The sequence continues at coordinate 2,331,491 of NW_008341879.1, read as the reverse complement.
TGCACAAACCTGAATGTTATATTTGATGTGAATATACAACTTTAAAACCAAAATTTAGGGTATGTTCCTCTCAGAGAGAGACAGAGACAGAGACAGAGAGACAGAGAGAGAGACAGAGAAGCCAAGGGCTTGGAGGAGATATTTTAATATAAAAACCGTGAACATTTTTAGAAACAAATGTTTGGTTATTATGATCTCAGACGTTAGATGCATGTGCAGAGTGAGCATATGAGCATAGAAAGGTAAAAACCTTGTGGGAAATTGTTTCCTAATCACATTAACAGTCTTGTGTTATTAAGGACAAGCACTGACGACTAAACCAAACATGACGGTTTGATTTTAAAGCTACCTCAAGCAGTTCCATCATGGAGCCTGGAACATGCCTACAATAATTTAAGAGTTTGTTCCTTGACTTTTGTTGTGGAAGACTTTTGCCACATTTCATTTGCTTTCTCAAGTTAAATTTAAGATTGCTCTTTCGCAAATGTTAATACCCTACATCAAATCAATGCAAACTTCAGTGAGGCTATGTAATGACAGCTGAATTAGAAATAAAAATCACAGGGAGCTTAGCTCCACAGAATCAGACTGTCAGCGTTAATGATTACTTCCATTTACACTAATATTTCATTCCTTTGTTCTGTGGCATCATGAGAATGAGACCATTAGGCTAATGTAGTCCAAAGGAGCTCATTATGGGGGGTAAGGAAATGGGGGTACTGCTCCATGACAGCACCACTAAATTTAATAGCTTCTCCTCTGCAAGCAGCACATACATTCATTACTTTCATTTCTTAAAAATATGTTACCCAAGATCACGGTTAACTAACTAATACAATTATTTAATCTCATGATATGCACTGTTTGGGGTCATCTGTCATTAGGCATCCTCTGAAGCAAATTCTCATTTTCACTTTAACAATAGTATTTTCTGATTTGAGTTTTGAAGATCAAAGGACCATTTCAGAGAAAGAATCATTAACATAGACTTCTACTTATAGGCTTGCAGATGAAAAGGTACTCTAATTATATATTTTCACCTATTATATTATTTTTATTATTCAGTATTTAACCTATTTAAGGCCATGAAAGTGATATTGACAGCTAAGGCATGTTGTCAAAAATAGACATTTTTTTTCCTTTCTAACAGCTTATAAATTCTTTTTTTATTTTAATTATTATTTTTATTTTATGCGTATGTGTATATTGCCTACATATAGGCATATAGGTAAGTGTACCCGTGTCATGCAATGCCCACAGAGGACAGAAGAAACTGTCAGATCCACTGGAACTGGAGTTACAAACAGTTGTTAACCACCATGTGGGTGCTGGAATTCGAACCTGGGTCTTCTGCAAGAACAGTATTCTTAACTGCTGAACCATCTCTCTAGCCCCCAACTTGTAATTCTTAAGAGTTACCTGTTGTCTTTAGTTTACTTAATTTTCTTTGAATATACTATTAAATTTTCCCTAAACTACTACAAACTGTCTAAATACAATTTCAATATATATTTGGATGCATAATTCATCAGTCCATTTTATTCTAATTTGTAGCCCCAGCTGGCCTGGAACTTACTATGTAGACCAGGCTGGCCTTGGACTCAGAGAGATCCACCTGTCTTTGCCTCCTGAGTGCTGGGATTAAAGGCGTGTGCCACCATGCCTGGCTGTAATTAATTCTTAACTTCATTCATTGAGAATCTGCCTCTCAAGTCTTTTGAGGTATATAAGTTGTTTTCTCAAACAACTTAGCTGTTTCCCATGCTTTACCCTCCATACTAAACACCCTCTCTACAATCTGTCTTCCTCTCTCTCAGTTTACTTCACTTGTTGGACACTGTCTTGATCTACACAGGAAGGCTATTTTGGGGACATTTGTACATGATATATACTTATTCGAACTTTACACTTGACATGACATTTGTCGGTTTATTAATTCTAGGCAGTTGTGTTGGTTGCTTTTCTCATCAACTGTGACAAAATTACTCAGAGGCAATTGAGGGAGGCAGGATTTAGTCTGCTCACAGCTTAAATGGGCATCGGTCCATGGTGGAGAAGGCACAGTGGTAGGAGCAGATCTGTGATGCAGAGGCATGTATAGGTGGCTGATGACATCTAAGCAGTTCAAGAGGCAAAGAGCTGGGGGTACAACCCACCCCTAGTGCCCTGCTTCCAACAACTTGTCCCTATGTCCAGAAGATTCCATAACCTCTAAAACAGCTCCCCACCCTCAAAAAGCAAAAAAATGTTCAGATGAGCCCACTGTGGACATTTCACAGTGAACCGTAACACCAGGAAATAATTTTTCCTTTATAGTCTTTCCCCACTGTTCAATAACCAGTGTTAGTGATGAGGTCAAAGCCATGTAACATACCAGTCTTATGGTTGTGACTGGTTCCCCACCCTGGACATGTGAATGTGCTCTGATATTTCTGGAAGCTTGAATAGAATTGGTCTACTATGATCCACTGTGCTGAATGCTCAGTGTGCTCTTAATTATTATTATTTTTTTATTATTTGCTTATTTTGTGTGGTGGTTTGAATGAAAATGTCCCCCATAGGCTCCAAGTGTTTGGATAGTTTATCCCCAGATGATGGCACTGTTTGGGGAGGTTTTTTGAAGGTGTGGCTATCCTGGAGGAAGCACATCACTGGGGTGGGCTTAGAGAGTTCTTAAGCCTTGCCGATCTCTAGTCGCCCTCTTGCTTCCTGTGCCTGCGTGATGATGTGAGAGCTTAGCTACTGCTGCTCCTGCTCCAGCCACCTCCAGCCACCATGCCTTCCTGCTTTGATGGACTGTAATTCCCCTGGAACAGTAAGCTCAAATAAACTCTTCTTTCTATAAATTGCCTGGGTCAGTGTTTCTATCACAGCAACAGAAAAGTGACTAATGCATTTTGCATATGTGGTTGGTTCTCTCCTTCTACCATGTGAGTCACAGGGATTGAATTCATGTCATCAGACTTCATGTCAAAGTGCTATTACCTCCTGAGCCTTGTTGGCCTGGTGCTATTAATACAGGAATGGTATTCATCCATTTGAGAAATGTTCCTAAATTATTGTCTTGCTAATTTGTCATTTAATTCCCCCTTGATCTCTTTCAGAATTAGCAATGCATGGGATCCTCCCTAATCTGCTTGCCTCTGCCTCTGAGTGCTGTATAGTGAGCTCCAGGCCAGCTGTGGCTACAGGGAGACCCTGTCTGAAAAACAACAACAACAACAACAAAAAAAAAAAATCTTGAAAAAGTGAACATTAAATAATTGTTAAGATTAGACAATGGATCATCGTAGTTACTTTTCTAATGCTTTATGGAAGGAAAGTTTTCATTTGAATTCTAGTCTGCAGTGCCTGAAGACTTTTAACCACCATAAGAGGATTATTTGATGAAGAGAACAATGATTTGGTCCAATGGAATGCAACCACTTATGTCTCATTAGTAGCATCTGGAACAATTCATAACCAGGAAACATCTCTTTTATAGACGTTAATAGCTCTGGTACTACAGTATTATTTAGTTTGATTTAAATATTCTGAAATGTTGCAAAAACATAATCTTATAGGTAAATTCCCCACCTGATTTTTTCAAGTATACTTACTAAATTAAAAAGTCCCATAATAAGGGACTTTTTATACTTCTTTAATATTTTTCAATTACATTTTTATCCAGAACTCTGAAGTTTAGTAAAAAGAAAAACTGAACAGAGACCTTGAATCATAGTCAGTCTTATATGATTTATACAATTATTGAGGTATTTATTGTAAGATCCCTTTAGAGACATTACTAGACCTAGCAACTGGGTTCTCGGGAACAGGGATCTTTACAAAACAAGCATCTCAAATTGACTCTTAGCAGACCCTCTTTCTGAAAACTCATCACTTATGTTGGAAATTTTTCTTTAATCATTTGTCAGAGTTTTTCTTCCAGTTGTAATTTGCGTTCCTTGCTTTCTAATGGGATTTCTGTTTACTCAAATCTTGGGTGTTTTGAACTGCTGTAAGTTTGTGACCTTTTATTTTCTGTCTTTCACTTTCTCTGCCTACTGATAGATTCTTAAATATCATATCTATCAAAACTTCTACCGAGCCTGTTCTTCGGAAGATTTTACCATTGCTGTTTTGTGTTTCGCATTAGTATCATCCTTTTTTTGTTTGTGCACATTACTAATTTTCCCCTTTTCATCTGTCCTTTCTTCTTTTCTTCCTTCCTTTACTTTCTTTCTTCTTATCTTTTCCTTTCTTTTTTTCTGAGACCAGGGTCTCAATATGTTTCTGGCCTGGAACTCACTGTGTAACCCAGGCTGACCTTGAACATAGTGATGGTCTTCTGTCTGAGGAGTCCTGAGTCCTAGGATTCCAGGCCTGCACTATTGCGCCCTGCCTACTTCTTTTCAGGTTTCTTCTTCCTTCATGGTGTTCCCTCCAACTTGCTTTACTCTTTTCCTGTTTGCTTTTTATCTTTATCCTGACAGCGCTTCTTCAAATTTCCCTCATCTTTAGCTCTCTGTGCAAGCTCTTAAGTACGAAATTTAAACCCGGCTGGCTTTGCTGTGCACATGACGCAGCCTCATAGCCCTGAGCTTTCACTCAATTGTTGAAAGAATCTCAGGTGTCAGCATCTTTGCCGTGCTGTTTGGGGGTGCACCAAATTCTGCAGCAAAGACTTTCAGTGTCTATCTATAGGAGAGCTATCTGGGAGGTAAATCAAGCAAGAGAAAAGCTGTGGGTCTTTACATTCAGTATTCTGTTTGAATCTGCTTAATCCATCTGTGGTCAGTGTGGTATCCATATGTTCAGTTCAACTACAGGTAGCATTCCCCAGATGGAGATGCTCTGTTTCCTCCTCTGGTAAACACATTTTCTGGCTTTTGGGGGGAGGGGTCAGATCAGTGAGCAGCAAAGGATTCCATGGTCTAATGGGTTCTCTGACAGAGCCACCTCCATCACCCTCCAGAAGTAGAGGATTCTTTCTAGGATTCTGCCTGTGTCAGTGGGATTTTCCCCAACATTACTGTCATTTCTCATGTTTCTGGCTTCTGGAGCAGGGTGCTCTGCCTCTCCTGTAGGCCTCTCCTGTGGATTCTCTTTAGAGTCTACCTTTTTGCTATAGTTTTATGAGTTCTTTTAGTACCCTGTCTCAAGAGGAGACAGAATGGCGTCACTTTCACTTTGGCTCTCTCATAGCATAGAACAACATCTTGCACATTGCAGACACTAAAATGTATTTGTAGAACTGAATACGTGGATGTTTTGAGCATAACCAAAACAAACTGCACAGACTGTACTTCATATATCACAATTTATTTAACAAACTAATAAAAATAAATGTTTCTTTCTCCTGTTAATATAGCACAGAATCTTATAAATTAAAAAATACATTAGAATATAAGTTCACAATAATTTGGATGGATATTGTATTTACTCCTCTGTTTTTATCTACTTAAATATTTAGTGAATAATCACAATGCTACTAACAATCATTGAGATGAATGTTTATATTCTGCTTCTAAGTATGTCTATTGTAAACTGGAATCATTCAATTAATAAGAATGCCCCTAAATGATTGTTTATTGGTTAGGATTTGTTAGCTCTGGAATCAAGAGTGAAGTAAACACTTCTATAGCTTATATGTATCATTAGACACAGCTTTGATATATAAACTATTTCACTCTGTTACTAAATGTAATAAAGCAAACAGGGCTTTAGTTTATTGCTTCTGTATAGAGCTTCATCAGGTTTCAGAAGAAACTAGAAACTATAACACATTTGGAATTTGGCTAGAATTAGGTTACTATTATTAATATTTCTTTCAACCAGAATTTACTTAAAATCACTAGATTTTGATAAATTGGGCTTAGTTTTTCCAGACAGTACAATATTTCCTATTGGGATAATTTTAGATATTTAATTTTTGTACTTGGATATTTGATCTGTACAAGTTTGTGGGTCAGCAGGCAATATAATTTACTGTAGATCTCTCCATTTTTCATTTTAGAAGTGGATCAATTGCTTGTAAAATAGTAGAGCATGTCTTATGTAACCATTTGTGCAGACTGTAATTGGGTTCCATTTATAAAAAAGAATGATGTTTAGGTAAAATTATTGAAAATCGAATCTTTACATAAAAGATAGCAGAATTTTAAATAGGTACAGTTTACTTATTCATTTTGTATGTTTGTGTACATGCATATGAAAGTCAGAGGACAACTTGAATAAATTAATTGTTTCCTTCCACCGTGTGGGTTCCAGGGATTGAATTCAGGCCATCAAGCTTGGGGGTAAATACCTTTACCGTCTAAGCCATCTCACCTGCCCTAATATATATGTATTTTTTTTTGAAAAAATAACATACTAGGGTGGCTAACTAAAAAGTAGAGATGGCTGCTTCCATTGCATATACTTTTTAAGCATTTTCTGATCTGTTTATATCATATGTATACATTAATTTAATTGATTGGAAAGAGAACACTCAGTCTCCACTGAGCATTTCTATGTGCCGGCTATTTTAAGTTTTATTTTATTTTTATTCGTATGCTTGAGTGTGTGTGTGCGCGCGTGCGTGCGTGCGTGTGTGTGTGTGTGTGTGTGTGTGTGTATATATATATATATATAAAGGTGCTCACAGAGGCCAGAAGAAGGTGTTGAATCTCCTGGAGTTGGAGTTATAGGGAATTATGAGCCACTCACCATGGGTGCTGGGAATTGAACTTGGGTCCTCTGGAAGAGCAGGAAGACTCTTAATAGCTGAACCATCTCTCCAACATCATGTACTTTTTGAAAATCACTAAGTTCAGTCAGTGTTATTATTATGTGGATGTCCATTGGAACATGGGGAATTTGCCTGGGACAGTATCTCTAAAAAAACCTAAAGTTCCCTCTCCCAACAGCCAATTGCCAATAGTTCCTTGGTGCAGGGTAGAGCTTCATGAACCCTTCCCCATCCATGTTGAACTTTGACTGTCTTGATTTTATGTGTATCTTTTGCAATACAGCCACAGCTACTGTACGTTCATGTGTGCAATGGCCCTCCCTGTCATGCCCAGAAAGCACTGTTTTGCAACAACCTTTGGCTCTTATAATCTTTCCACCCCTCTTCTATGATGATCCCTAATCCCTGGGGTGAGAAGCTATGATACTGCAGTCCAATTTAGGGCTGAGTACACCACAGTTTATTGTACTCTGCACATTGACCAGCTGTAGGTTTGAATATTAAGCACCATCTACTACAAAAAGAAACTTCCCTGATAAAGGTTGAGAGCTGCCCAAATTTGGCAGGAAAGGGAAGCAAGATCTGTGAAACAGGTTGTGAGTTGCTTGATTCATCCATACACCAACTCTATGAAGTTATAAAATTAAAATACCAAAGCCAATAACGAAAATGAAAGAATAAGGTAACCATTAATAACAGCTTATTGAATGTGAGCTCTGCTGGGGATGCTGTTCTATAGCCTTAGTGCACATGATCCTTCTTTTCTGCAGTTTCGTATACCCACTGTCTCAAAACATCCAGTGTAAGTGTCCAAAAGAAGACAACTTAAAATTTTTAAATTTCATTGTTGAAAGAGCCATGATGAAATCTCACACTCTTCTGTCTTTCCTGGGGAAAGAAGCACCCTGGTGTTCTCCATATCCTCCTAATCACATACTGCCTTCTCAATAACCAGATGAAACGTATAGGAAATACAGAGTTTTGTACTATGTAATTTCAAACATCCATCAGAGGTCTTGAATCATACCCTTCAATGACAAAGGGACATGACTGTAAAGCATCACTTGATCCTCCCCACATCTATGGGATAGGGGTTATTATTGATCCTGTTTTACAAATGTAAAAGAAGCCTGGGAGTAGGGGAAAATGGCTCCAAACTACAAGACCTAAATTCATATCTAAGTCTCTGTCACCATAGTTAGTGGTAAGATAACCAATTGGGAAATGTTATACTGCAAGTTGCAAAATGGACTCAAAATGCTTCCACCACTGAGTGCATTTCACATTTCCACATCTCAAAGGCCACAGGGAGAGCTCGTTCCAAGGCCGGCTCATGCAGTGCCAACAAGAACCCAGCCTCTTCACATTCTCTGTGACTCACGTCAGCTTGCCTTTTAGAACCAGGTCATCTACCTATTAGAGAAAAGTGTTTAAACTCACTGAGCCTAAGCATATTCAAGTACAACTTGGAGTGGTGACCCTGCAGTCTTCATCTAGGACAAGAAACATGAATTTGCAGCACTTCCAGGTTAGCTGACTTGGTAACTCAGTTTGCTGCTTTATCAGGTCAGCATGACAACCCCTGTGGACTGTTGTGAGGATTAAGTCAGTTAAAAATCAGTGACTTGCTAAGGACTGAAGCTGGCACATTAGAAGTGCCACATCTGTCTTCATCATTTTTGTTATTATGTTACTATGACAACATCCAGAAGATGAAATTATGTTGTTCTCACAGGAATGAGTAAACTTGCGTAGCCAGGCTACTACTCCCCAATGTTATCAATGGCACAGTCTTGTAGTCCCAACTATGTGGGAGGCTACAGCTAAAGGAACATAGTGAGACACTGGGTCAAAATAAAAGGGAGTTATAAAATAGAGTATTGGGACCTCAGCTCAGTAGTAGAATGCTGTCTAGCATGTATGAAGTGCTAGGTTCAACCTGTACGACAGCAGAAATGAATGAATGAATGAATGAATGAATGAGAAAGATGTGTGTTTATTCCATCCAGAGTTTCTCCTGTCTCTGGTTGGGAGGAGTAAGGTTTTTAAGTTCTTTCCTAACACAACTGTCAGATAGGATGACAGGATTACCCTTACACCAACAGATGGGCCACTTGAAAAAAAAAAAAAAAGTGTCACCTTCTCCAAGCAAGGCCCTGGGCCACACAGGCCCATAGAAAGGGAAAGCTTTCAATAACCTCCCTTGTTACTGTACAATGTAGAAGATGTTAGTATAAGCAGATGGAAAAGGTAAGGAGCAAGTTTTCAGCAGGCTAAGCTTATTTCCCTCTTTACCATGGAACTGCCATTTAGTTGAAACAGATTCTTCAGAAACAGGGGCAACATTGCCCAGGGCTGTCTTGTCTGACTGAATGGCATCCTTTTCCTGGGTCCCTACTTCTAAGTGTGTTTCTGTGGAAGCTATGCACCCAGCCTGTGGCCTTCCCAATAAAAATCCTTCTGTCAGTTCTTTTTGGTCAGGGACACACAGACAGTATGCTTCCCTGCCAGGATTCATAAACAAGATATTCATAATAGATGCCCCCTAACTTTCTTCAAGAATAGTGTTAAAAACCATATATGATGACATATGTTAAAATGCTACCTGAATTAAAAGACACTACACAGTCATAAAGAGTGAGGATTAATTCATCCCTACTGGACTCTGATCCATCTGCCAGGGTGGTAGATTAGCCCTTTCCTGATAATGGATTAATGGCAGATGAGCAACATTAGAGGCTCTGTGGATCATTAACCCATGACACCAGCATCACAGTTACAAAAGTGAGCAACTTTATAGAACACATATTAGCAAGAACATTAACAAAATCATCAGGATTTAATGTTTCCTAATGGGCCATTATATCTGCTTTGTTCTTGAAGTAGATTAAAAAGTACATGAATCTGTGGCATAGAGATAAATATTCTAAAAGCTGGCATTAGAACATTTAGACATTTGGGGACTTGTTTCCTTTGGCCTGGAAACTGGGATTTAGAGAGAAACCTAGAGAAAAGCAGCTGTTTGGAATCATTTCAAAAGAAGTGCCACCAAAATTTGCCACCCTACTATCAAAGATGAGCTTGCTTTGGTAAATGAGTGAGGAGGCCATGGCAGCAACAGAATTATCCCGAAATAGTCCAACTGTAATTTGAGAATTACTGCAATGAGAGTTGCACGTGGTGCCTTACAGCTTTCACCCCAGCCATGGAGGCTGAAGCAGGAGGACTACCAAGATTTCCAGGATATATAAGTTCCACCACCAGCAACTCCTCCTTAAATGTGTCATCTACATTACCCCTCCAAGACTCAGGGAACATTGAAGAAGAGGAAGCAGAAAAAACTGTAAGAGGCAGAGAATGGAAAGGATAGAGAGACAGTACCTTCTGGATGTGACAGCCAATGCACCCGTGAACCCACAGCAGCTGTGGTTACCTCCCTGAAACCCATGCAAATCTGAGGGACTATTGGTGGTTAATTGTTCCTAGAGGAAAGAGAGTCACTTTCTTTAGTAGTGTAGCACTGATTAGATGTCTGTGCTCCAGACAGCCTGTGCTAATGCCTGTGCAGCAGCCACGATTAAGTCAGTGGGTCAGAAAAAAGACACAAAGTAGGAGGGGACTTGTTGAGAAGGAGGATTTCAGTGGAAGAAACGGTGTGTGAGACAGGTGCTACAGTGAAAAGGCCCAAAAATATTACTATAGGGACTAAAGAGATGGTTCAATAGTAAAGAGCACTGTCTGATCTTACAGAGAGTCCAGGTTCAGTTCCTAGCACCCACATGGCAGCTAATAACTGTTCCTAGCTCCAGTACCATGGGATCTGATGCCCCCTTCTGGCCTCCATGGGCATTGCATGACATAGGTACACTTAGATACAGGCAAAACATATACATAAAAGAAAAATAAGTTAATTGATTAATTAATTAAAATATTACTGTAGTCGGCATTTCCGGCCCCTGCAATATAAAATCAAACGAGAGAACCTGAAGCCTAAACCAACTAGCTCTTTATGCCCAACAAGTAAACCACAAAAGCATATAAAGTTTACAAAAAGAAGCAGACATAAACTCAACAAAGAAAGGCTTGGATCTCACACAAGAATCAGAAACTACAAAAGAAATCCACATGTCAAAATCACTGCAAAAAAATAATAACATGAAAAACCTGAATAATATATCCCCACCAAATACCAATAGTCCTCTAGAGTAGTACAATGATAAGCCCCTAGAAATAACACAGGACATGGAATTCAAAAGAACAATTATAAACATGGTAAAAGAATTCTGTGAATTTAAAGAACACACAGACAAAGAAATCAAAGAACTGAAAGAAGATAGGGACAAACTTCTGAATTAATTAGAGCCAGAAATATTGAAGACTACTGAGGCTGAAATGAAGAAGGAAGTGAAACACTCAGTAAGCCAATTAGAAACGGCAGGAGAAAGCCTCAACAACAGGATGAATGAAATGGAAAACAGAGTATCAAGACTGGAAAAAAAGTGGACAAATTAGACCACTTAAGCAAAGATTATGAAAAATTTAAGAAAGGACAAGAATGGAATATGCAGAGACTGTGTGACACCATAAAAAGACCACACTTATGCATCATAGGCATACAGGAAGGAGAAGAATCTCAGGATAATGGTATGGACCAGATCCTCAACAGGATTGTAGAAGAAAATTTCCCAAAATTAAAGAAATACATGCCCATATAAATACAAAAATCACATAGAACATCAAATAGACAGGACCAGAAAATAAACTCTCCACGGCATAGCATAGTAAAAACACTAAATGTACAAAATAAAGAAAGAATACTGAAAGCTGCAAAATAAAAATAACAAGTCATATAAAAGAAAAACCCATCCGAATTATAGCCAGCTTTTCAGTGCAAACTATGAAAGCCAGAAGAGCCTGGATCAAAGTATTCCCATTTCTAAATGACCACAGGTGCCAATCCAGATTACTTTACCCAGGCAAAATGCTTATTATAGTCAAAGGGGAGAGAAAAACCTTCCATGATATAAATAGGCTGGAAGAATTCATGTCCACAAAACCAGCCCTTCAGAGAGTTTTTGAAGCAATACAAAGAGCTGAAGAAGGGAATGACTATACGAAAGGGGTAACAGAAAGAAACATAATGAAGGTATAACTGGAAATGCACAGCTACACCAAGAATGTGAACAGAAATCAAAATGACAGGAATCAATACTCATCTTTCGTTAATAACTTTAAATATCAATGGACTGAACTCCCCAGTCAAAAGACACAGACTATTTGAGTGGATAAAGAAACAAAACCCATCTTTTTGTTGTCTACAAGAAATATGTCTCACTTTCAAGGACAGGCACTACCTTAAGGTGAAAGGATAGAAAAAAATATTCCAAGCAAATGATACTAAGAAAAATGCAAGAGTTGAAATTCTAATACCTAACAAAATAGACTTCAAACTAAAACTAATCAGAAGAGATAAAGAGGGCCTCTTCATTCTGATCAAAGGAACAACAGACCAAGAAGATATTACAATCATGAACATATATTCGCCTAACTCTGGTGTACCCAACTTCATAAACACAATCCTACAGGACATTAAGACCCAGATTAACCCCAACTCATTAATAGTAGGGGACTTCAATACCATTGTCTCCATTAGATAGGTCAACAGGTCAGAGAATCAACAGAGACACATCTGAATTAAACAATACCATACATCAAATGGACCAAACAGACTTCTACTGAATATTCCACCCAAGCAACAAAGAATATACTTTCTATTAAGTGCCCCATGGAACCTTCTCCAAAATCGACCATATACTGGGGCACAAAACAAGCCTCAACAAATAATAAAAGACTGAAATAATTCCATGCATTCTATCAGACCATAATGCAATAAAGCTTAAAATCAACACCAGAAGAAACCCTAGGAACTACATGAACACAAGGACATTAAACAACACACTACTGAATGATGAATGGGTCAAGGGAGAAATTAAAAAAGAAATAAGCTATTCCTGGAACTAAATGCAAACGACAATACAACTCAACAAAACCTCTGGGACATGTTGAAAGAAGTTCTTAGAGGGATGTTTCTACCTCTAAGTGCCTATATTAAAAAATCAGAAAGAACACAAATAAATGACCTAATATTGCAATTCAAGACACTTGAAAAGCAACAACAAATGAAACCCAAACCCAGCAGAGAAGAAGAAATAACAAAAATCAGAGCAGAAATTAATTAAATAGAAACAAAACAAAACAAAGAAAGAATCCAAGAGCTGGTTCTTTGAAAAAATAAACAAGATTGACAGACCCCTAGTCCAGTTAACCAAAAGAAAGAGCACCTCCAAATCAACAAAATCAGAGATGAAAGGGGAAACATCACAACAGACACAAAAAAGATCCAGAACATTATAAGGGAATACTTTAAAAATCTATATGCTAATAGATTTAAAAACCTAAAAGAAATGGATGGGTATCTAAAAGCATGAGCACCACCAAAACTAAACAAAGAAGAGATCAACTGTTTAAAAAGACCCATAACACATAAAGAAATTGAAACAGCAATACAAAACCTCCCAACTAAAAAAAGCCCAGGACCAGATGGATGTACAGTAGAATTCTACCAGACATTTAAAGAAGATCTATATCTAATACTACTACTTAATTTATTCAAAAAGATAGAAATGAAGACAGAACTTCCAAATTCCTTCAATGAAGCCAGCATCACTCTAATACCAAAGCCAGGTAAAGATACAACCAAAAAATAAAACTATAGACCCATATCCTTAATGACCATAAATGTAAAAAATCTCAACAAAATACTTTCAAACCACATAGAGACACACATCCACCATGATTGAGTCGACTTTACTCCATAGATACAGGGATGCTGCAATATCCATAAGTCAATAAACATCATAAATCATATAAATGGACTCAAAGACAAGAACAACATGGTCATTTAAATAGATGCAGAGAAGGCCTTTGACAAAATCCAACATGCATTTAAGTTCAAAGTTCTAGAGGGAATTGGACTGGAGGGAACATACCACAACATAATTAAAGCCATGTATAACAAACCCACAGCCAACATCATTCTAAATGGAGAAAAACTGGAAGCATTCCCCCTGAAATCAGGAACCAGACAAGGCTGCCCACTATCTCCACTTTTCTTTAACATAGTGCTTGAAACTCTTACAAGAGCAATAAGACAAGATCAGGAAATTAAAGGAGTAATGATTGGAAAAGAAGAGTTTAAATTATCCCTTTTTGCAGATTATATGATATTATATCTAAGATAAGCCAAAAATTCCACCAGAAAACTCCTAGACATTATTAACATGTTCATTAAAGTTGTAGGTTATAAAATTAACCTACAAGTCTGGGACAAGAGAAGGAAATTAAAGGAGTAATAATTGGAAAAGAAGAGATCAAAGTGTCCCTTTTTGCAGATGATATGATATTATACCTAAGAGATTCTAAAAATTCCACCAGAAAACTCCTAGAAATGATTAACAATCTCAGTAAAAGGTGGCAGCTTACAAAATTAATCTACAAAATTCTGTAGCCTTTCTATATACCAATAACAAGCAATCAGAGAAAGAGTACATGGAAACATTCCCTTTCACAATAGCCTTGAAAAAAAATTATCTCAGAATAAATCTGACCAAAGACATTAAAGACCCCTACAATGAAAATTTTAAATATTTAAGGCAATATATTGAAGAAGACACAAGAAGATGGAATGACCTCCCATGGTCATGGATTAGAAGAATTAATGTTGTAAAAATGACCATCTTACCAAAAGCCATTTATAGATTCAATACAATGCCAATCAAAATCCCCATGACATTCTTCACAGAATTTTTAAAGACCATCCTAAGATTCATATGGAAGTGCAAATACCTCAGATAGCCAAAGCAACCCTAAACACTAAGAGCAATGCCGTGGGGATTACTATACCAGATTTTAAACTGTATTACAAAGCTATAGTCATAAAAGCAACATGGTCCTGGCAGAGAAATAGACCTGCATATCAATGCAACAAAATTGAAGACCCAAATATGAGTACATACAATATCAGCCACCTGATATTTGACAAAGGGGCCAAGAAGACTCAGTGGAGGAAAGACAGCATGTTCAGTAAATGCTCCTGGCAAAACTCAATCTCGACCTGTAGAAGAATGAAACTAAATCCCTCGCTTTCACCTTGCACAAATGTCAACTCCAAATGGAAAAGACCTCAATGTGAAGTCTGAAACTCTGAAACTGTACTCTAAAACTATTAGAAGAAAACATTGGGAAAAACCTACAAGATATAGGTTTAGGGAAGGATTTTCTAAACTGGGCATCTATTGGTCAGTAAACAAGGTCAAGAATCAACAAATGGGACCTCACTAAACTAAAAAGCTTCTGTGCATCAAAAGAAACAACCAAGGAAGTGAAGAGAAAACCCACAGAGAGGGAGAAAATCTTCACCAGCAACACATCTGACAGAGGTTTAATATCCAGAATATATAATGAACTCAAAAAACAAAGAATCCAGAAATGAAGCAACCCAATTAAAAGATGGGCTAAGGGGCAGAACAGAATTTCTCAAAAGAAGAAATAAAGATGGCTAAAAAGCATCTTAAAACGTGTTTGACATCATTAGTAATTAAGGAAATATGAATTAAAAGTACTTTCAGATTTCATCTTACCCCAGTCAGACTGACTAAGATCATGAGAACAAATGATACCAAATGCTGGAGAGGATGTGGGGAAACGGGAACACTCATCCACTGCTGGTGGGGCTGCAAACTGGTTCAACATCTATGGAAAGCAGTGTGGAGAACTCTTAAAAAACTGCAAATGAACCTACCATTTGACCCAGTTATACCACTCCTTGGCATATACCCAGGGAACTCATCTTATTGCAGACACTTGTACATCTATGTTTGTTGCTGCTCTGTTCACAATAGCTAAGAGATGGAAACAACCTAATGTCCCTCAACTGAGGAGTGGATAATGAAAATGTTGTTCATTTATATGATGGAGTTTTACTCAGCAGTAAAGAAAGATGAAATCATGAAATTTTCAGGTAAATGGATGGAACTAGAAACTGTTATACTAAGTGAAGTAACACAGACTCAGATAAACTAACAACATATGTTCTCCCTTATATGTGGATTCTAGCACCAAATCTTTATAAGTGAGTATGTACCCACATAACTTCAGAAACCAGGATAATGAAAAGGAACCAGAGAGGTAAAGGAAAAGAAAAAATCTGAAAGAGAAGAACAGTAGGAAACAGGTGTTAACAAGGGAGATATGGATAAAAACGGCGTTATTTTAATGGGACAGGGGAGGAAGGGTTATACAAGGAAACCTAGGGATAAAGGGGAAAAAGGAGCTCAAGAGAGGTGGGACCATAGGAGAAGGATATTATTAAGGGAGAAATGGGAAAAATGGGGACACCATGGTGGAAGAGTTAGACAATGAGAGAAATAAATAATGCCTAGCTAGTTTTAAAAATAAACCTGAAGGAACCATATTAGTCCAACAACCTACTGACAAATTATACATACAACTAGCTCAAGGAACATATGTCTAGTCACAGTTTATTAGAGAACGTTTGGTTTTTGCCCAAGCTTTATCTTCATAGCGCATGGTAATTAAAAGCATGAGACTGGTGGAACTAACCTTCTTGGATGTTCAACAGCCATACTGTGAGGCCTATACTAATCTCATCAGAGGGACTTAAAGGATAGTTTTTGCTCCTTGTCCAAGGTCAACTAAGTTCCAGGGGATTATGGAGCATCTCTCAAAATGTCCTGGAACTGTGGTGAGTCACCTGTCCTCTTGATCAAAGAGGCTATAGAGACCCCACAGATGGACTTGAACCAGTCTCCAGTCTACAAAGAGGAGGGTCAACACAGAGCAAATGTTTCCTTCATGCTTCCAAGTGAAGCCAGACACAGTTGAGCAGGACCTTTGACTTATCTTCACATAGATGGAACTGATAAAAGAAAGGAGCCAGGGGTTCCTCCCAAGCCCATGCAACCCCTGAGGTACAGATCCTCAAATGGCCTTAAGAGTAAAAGTAAATTGATTTATCTGAGCCAACTGTAGGGTCTTAAACGCCCAAAAGGAAGATATATCCAAAGATTGAAGTGATCAGTATAATTCTTTAAGAGTCCATGTGTATAGCTAAAGGCTACATAACAAGAAACTATGCCAGACAGGAGATACCTTCCTTTGAGTTACTGGTCAGGGTGGCCCAAGGGTCTCCCAGACAGTAACTCAGCATAGAAGTGGGAAAACGAACAGCAGACCCCAATCTTATGTAAAGGAATATTAGCAACTGATTGTTGCTAGATGAGGAACAGCTGATCTTCCTAAAACAAGGAACTCTGGATAGGCTGACTAGAGTCAGTGGATGGACAAGCACTGGGTAACAGCTGGGGGCACTGTTAACACAGTGGACAGTAACAGGTATGACAGTGTGTATGGGTTCCAGTGGGGAGGGCTATGGGAGGGTGCCATTTGGGATGTGGTATAAAAATGAATAAGTTTGTTTGGGATATTCTATATGAAATACACAAAAATAAATAAACAAATAATTAAAAAATAAAAATAAAATAAAATAATTTTAAATTACTGTAGTCAAATACCTTTAATCTGGAGGTAGCCCTGCATATTACTAAAACTACAGGTTTAACAAAAGCTGAAAATAGTTTCACACCTAAAATGTGAAATATAAGGAGTGATAGCTCAGCAAATCACAAAGCTTCTGTTATAAGTATGTTTTTACAAGTGTGAACTAAATAAGCCTTATAAGTAGACTATCACTTGTTCAGTTTATTAGACAAAAAAAATCAGCCCAAAATCTTTGTAGTAATGAATCAGATACAAAAATATAGGAACAAAGTAAAGTGACTGACTTCCCTGGTCTTCTTCAGATTGCTTCTTTATCTCCTTGTGTGGTCCTGAGTTTTTTCCATCAGCATGATATACTACTTATAAAACAATTTCAGCTGTGATAATTAAAGAACCTTTCCTTGTTATACCCTGGGAAGCTATAAAAATATGTAGTTAGTGCTAAGTCGTTCCTAGTACTTTAACTCTGGGATGGCACCTAAAGGACACTGAACTTATTGACTAAATTCCAAGAAACATAGTCAAACCAATTATTTGTTCATGGGTTTTAGACATTTTAATACATTTTGTTTAATTTGTGTGGCATTTTTCCCTAATGCATTAAGCCAATTTATCTGTATAAACATGGTGCTATTTGCATGAATAATAGTCTTTTTAACATGTGATTGAAAATATTTAATTTGATAAAACCATTTCTCAAAGAGGCTTAGCATCACCGTCTGGAAGCAAACACTAGCTTCCAGTGCTAAGTCTGCTTCTTTCTGAAGCAAGCAGTACCTCTATTCAATCACTTTATTTCATCCTCTTTTTGCTTGCTTTGTTTATAAAGTGCTTTCTCACTCTGAAGTAAAGACCTGTGTTTGTTTTCTCTTACTCATCTTTAGTTTATATTTTGTGATTAAATCTTTGCTATTTATCAATTTAAATGTAGATGCTACATTTTCAATGGTTTTTAAATGTAGATGCTATTTATCTTATTTGAGAACAGTGTACCCAATGAAAACTTATTATATTCCTACCAGATATACATGTATACATAGACGAATTCAAGCCAGGTCTTGGGAATTGCAAAAACAGCAAGACAGGTCACGAAAGGTAAACAACAGTACAGCACAGAAAATTCCAGTAGTCAGAGGAAGACATGGCTATGCTGATAGTAATAGTTTTCACAGTGGACAGGGTTCTGCACATTGCTATACTAGGATACTGAGTTCATAGTGAACTCTCTTATCGAAGCAGAATTCACAGGAGCAGACAAAGGGCAAGCATAGTATTGATAATGAGCTGACTCAATATTGGTGGCGAGGCCAGGACAGGACAGGGACAATAGATATGTGCCTTAGGGAACACATGGTCACAAGGCAAACACTCTTTCTTCATCAGTCTAAAAGAAGTCAAGTATCGTGACTGCTTCGAGGTAAATCTTCAGCATAGCAAAGCTCTCAGAATATATGCAATCTGATACTTCACCAGAAATCTAAGCACTACAAGAAGCAGCCATCCTGATAAAACCAGACTCCGGTCCATCCCCTAGTGTTCTTTCCTTCTGTTCTCTGGCACTTCCTCAAGTTGACCAGGAGTCCGGTTAGCGTCCTTTGAGAACTAGCCTTGAAGACTATAATCCATCATGAGAAACTTTGCAAACTTCTGGAAAGAGCCAGTCCTATGAATCACTGTCCTACAATCAGCTGTAATTATGTTCCATCTTTCAGCGAGCATTCATCGGACTTCGTTCTCAACCGATTTTCAGCAAAAAGACAGGAAATAATCCATTTGCCTCATACTTTGTCTGACAAATAAGTCACAGCCATCACCAACCCTAATGTTGCATTACACTGCTGCTAATCATCTGTGTACATGTCCATCAGATGCAAAATTACCCTAGGCCCCCCACAAAAAGATAATAGCCACAGTTCAGATACAGACATTAGATGAAGAGCCCAATTTTCTGTGAAATTATGACCAAATAGAGTTTACCACACTCATAAGCTATAATTTATACATCCCAAGACAACATCTTTTAATAATGAGAATAATTATATAAATGACCCGGAATGCTTTCCATAATGGTTTCTGGTATTCTATGATGAGACGATAACTCTAACACATTTATGTGTTTCCACTAAATTACAGAAATACCTTTATTTCCTTGTTAATAAATATGCATTGTATGTGGCATATTCTATCACAAGCCATTGAATTTTAGAGCAATTTTCATCATCATGAGTTAAATAAATGACCATGGAATATCAGGAATTATTAATTAACTGCCCAAATTCCTGATGAATTCTGTCACTTACGAATTGTATATAATGCCTAGATATGACCCATGGACCTCAGCTTTACG
>NW_008341879.1:2304464-2311469 GCF_000622305.1 Nannospalax galili | reverse complement strand
TCTCTCTCTCTCTCTCTCTCTCTCTCTCTCTCTCTCTCTCTCTCTCTCTCTCTCTGACAGCTTTTATTTTCTCCTATCTTTTTATTCCACACACTACTCTCCAAAGTTATTGATGGCACAAGCCATCAAGTAATCTGATCTCTTGGGACAAATTGATCCAATTTGTTGGATTACTCAGGAAAAAAGTTATTTCAATCCTGAACAAAGTAGGGGGAGGGAGTTGAGAAAAGGAGAAAAATTGTTCTTCTCCCGGGTACCTTCCCCATGGTAAAAGTGGCTGGTATATTTTCTGTTTCCTCTCAAACTGCATGTGCTTGGTTATGTGATATCTCTCCAGCCTCACCTGAAATACTTTGGTGTGTATTATCAGCCTACCCCTTCCTAGACTTCCTGGGCCTTTACTGATGACCATGTAATGTATACCAGTCTTTGAATAACTTCCAAGTCATAGGGAGGAGAAAGTTGGATATATTTCTGTTTACAGAATTTATCTGACTCTGGCTCTCCTATTCTAGCTGTTTCCTTGTGGCTTACTCTATATTGGTAAAAATATCACTATCAGAATCACATATGAAAACTGCTAACCTTTTAGCCGGCAAGGTGGCTCAGAAGGTGAAGGTACATGCC
Organism: Nannospalax galili; assembly: GCF_000622305.1. Lineage (NCBI taxonomy): Eukaryota > Metazoa > Chordata > Mammalia > Rodentia > Spalacidae > Nannospalax > Nannospalax galili. The sequence goes on along the minus strand of NW_008341879.1, from coordinate 2,310,842 downwards.
TAGTGCATCTAGTGACCTAAGTTCGTTCCATCCCAAGAACCCTCAAAAAGGTGGAGGCAGCAAACTGACTCTATGAAGGTCCTATGATTTCCACGTGTGTACCCACATATATCATGCATTCATACACACACAATTTTTTAAAAATGGTTAATAGCAAATTAACATAAACTTTTTCCAGAAAGAGATAAGCATCAGATATAATCCTTTGTAGAAGTCTTCCTCAATTAGAAAAGTAGAAGGAAAGTTCCTAGACTATTGAACTTAAGTTGAAATTTGATGCAACTTCCCTATAGTAGCATAGAGCTGCTACCTGTCAACCGATCTGAAATTAGAGAATTTTAAACAGGTAAATGAAAATGAAGCTCCTCAGGGAACTACAGAGTGCAAGCTCAATTATTTTAACTTTCCTTTGATTCAAAGTAAAACCTTCAGCCTGCTCCACAGAGATTTTTGTTGTAGTCGTTGCTAATGATGAGACAGTAATAAGAAGACCAGACAAGGTGTGCCTGTTAAGCCTCACTCACCGGGGCTCCTGGGAAGCCAGTGCCTTAGAATGCTGTGAGGCCTCCTTCAGCCAAATGTCCTCAGAAACATCACCACTCACAAAGGGAACACATTTAGAAAAATGAAAATAACAACAACTTAAATTTTTTCTCATTGATCTATTACCACAAAATCTCTAAATTAACTTCCAAAGTTCCAGATTTCCCACAAACTGAGTATCTCATTTCCAGAAAGAGTTGGCCCACAATAGCTGGGATTTTCCAGCCTTGGAGACCAAGTGGCATGTCTTGCTTTCTAATTGAACCATCTGCCAGCTTCTCAAATCTAAGTTCCTTTAAAATGTTTTTCAGTTGACTCACCTGACATATAATGCTTATCTTAAATAATACACAAGATGCCACCAGGTCTTACCATTGGTTGACAAGATGCTCTAAGCATTTCATCTCTCTATCTGACTATATAGGCAACTTGATGCATAAACAATTCTGAATTAAATTAACTCTGTTTTTCTACATTCTCTAATGAATTTAATTGCCAAGGTTTAATTACATAACTTAGTTCCTAAAGTGCCAGTGAAGAAAACATGAGTTATTTTGCACTATGCTACACTGAGAACAACGACTGTAAACTCCTTTCTGTTGGAAAGATGAGCAAGGGAAAAATTGTGCTTTCATTCTTGGAGATCTGATAGCCTTGTGAGACTTTTAAGTTCATGATGATCTGTCTGCAGAGTGCGGTTCATGTTTTCATAAAGAGCAGGTCTACACTGTTTGAAGTCTTTGTGTTCAGGTGAAGGGGAAAGACAGCAGGCTGAAACACTTCCACATCTTACCTACTTTGATCAGTGTTCCATGATGCCTAGAAGAGTTTGGAGGAAGCACAGTGAGAAGTTATCAAGACTCTGCAGTTGCAGGACATTTTTCTTTTAAATGCCAAGCTCTCCTCTTACTGATGTTCAGTTCTCTTTTGATATTTTTATTGATTCTTTTAGAATTTCATGCATTGCATTTTGATCATATTCAACCCCCTCCCCTATATCCTCTCAGATCTGTACTCTCTTCCCTACCCACCTCACTTCATGTCCTCTATTATGTTTTAAGACCTACAGAGTCTAATTTGTGTTGTCCAAATATTTTTGGATGTGGGTTCATCCCAAGGAACATAGTTAACCTACCCAGTGTCATACCTTTAACAAAAACTGGTTTACCCTCTCCCAGCAACTATCAATTGCCAATAGTTCCTAAGCTACGGCTGGGGCTTCCTTCCCACTCCCCACCTCCATGCTGGGTTTTTGTCTGGCTTGGGCCTGTGTAGATCTTCTACTTGCTGTCACAGTCACTGTGGGTTCGTATGTGTAACTCCCTGTGGTGTTTAGGAAATGTGGTTTCCTTATGTTCACCTCACAATCTTTCTGCCCCCTCATCCACAAAGATCTCTGAGCCTTGGGAGGAGATGTGATGTAGGTATCCCATTTAGGGCTGAGCAGTCCTCAGTCACTTAGTCTCTGCAGGCTGACCAGGGTTGGGCTCTGTGTTAATCATCATCTGTAGCAAGAAGAAGGTTTTCCAGTGAGAGTTGAAAGGTGCATTAATCTATGGGTATAGTAATAAGTCATTATTAGTCAGTTTAATACTATTTTCCTTTAGCAAATAATAGCAGTAAGTTCCCCCTATGGCCTATGACCTATGTAGCTACAGGTTCTTGGCCCTGATAACAGTGCCAGATGTAGTCACCATCTTGTGAAGCAGGCCTTAAATCTGATCAGAAACTGTATAGTTACTCCTATAATATTCATGCTGCTATTGTCCCAGTGGGCGTATCGTGCCAATCCAATTATTATTGTAGCTCCCAGGGCTCACATCGGGATAAGTCTGATGATTACTTTTCTCTTCTGCATGCATAGCACTATCAGCACTATGCAAGCTAGTCAGTAGAGATGAAGCTTCAAGGCCACTAACAATTTGATTTCTCCATGTTTTTTCTGTGATTCACATACATAGTTACCTTCAGAAATAGGGTTTACTGTCAAGTTCTGGAGGGAAACCAACAGCCCGTGGCAAAAGACAGTGTTATCTGAGGGTCTAGAAATCTTCTCCGGTCAACAACTCCAAAAGAGGGAACCCATTCGTGGCATTAGAATTTTTATTTGCTAGCCTGTGGTGTCTGATTGGGGCATTGTCCCCCTTTATAGGATACTTCAATTTAAATACTTTTGATATTGTATATGTTTTAGGAAACTTTTACAGAAGTAGGTTTCCATATGACTTTTTCAAAAGGCCTTTAGTATTAGTTATTCCTATCCATACTCCATCCTTTACCCTGGTTTCCCATTCCCCACCCGATTTAACCTTCTTATTGCATTATTCCCCTGCCCCTTTATGTCGATGTGCTCTGTCTCCCTTCTCAGGAAAGCCACCCTGCAATGGCCCCTAACCACTTTCATGACCTCTATGGACTTTCCAATTGAGACACACATGCCTAAAGATTCAAAGCTGGAATTCACATATGAGAAAGAACAGGTAGTATTTGTCTTTCTGGGTCTAGGTTAACTCACTCTGAATGACTGCTTCCAATTCCTTCCATTTACCTGCAAATTTCATAATTTTGTTTTTCTTAATAGCTAAATAATATCCCATTGTGTAAATGTACCATATTTTCATTATCCATTCAACTGATGGTTATCTGGGTTGTTTCCATTCCTGCCTATTGTGAATAGAACAGCAAAGAACATGGATGAGCAGGATATAGGGTCCTTTGAATATATTGTCAAGAGCTGTAGAGCTAAATCATGTGGCTGATATGGTTTTTGCTTTTTAAGGAACCTCCACACTGATTTCCGTAGTGGATGCATCAATTTGCACTCCCACTGGCAGTGAATAAGTGTTCCCCTCTCCCCACATCCTCTCCAACATGTGTCATCATTTGTTGTTTGGATCTCAGTCATTCTGGCTGGGGTAAGATGACATCTCAAAGTACTTTCAATTTGCATTTCTCTGATGGTTAAAAATGTTGAACATTTAAAAAATATTTCTCAGCCATTTGTGTTTCCTCACTCGAGAACTCTGTTTAGTTTCTTGCCCAATTTTTAATTAGGTAGTTTGTAGTTTTTGTATATATTAGTTGAATTTTTTGTATTTCATATTTTAATTATCTTTATACCCCTCCCCCATCGGCACTCTCCCATAACCCATCACTGAATTTCATACATTCTGTCATATATGTTAAAGCCTGTTGAGTAAAGTTAGTGCCCTAGGTGCCCCTCAGTGCAAGTTCATCCACTAAGGTCTAGTAAGTCTATCTAGAGTCCCTCCCTTAAAGATCAGCTCTTCCTCACCCAGCAGTAATCAGCTACCCAATAGTTCTTCGACTAAGATTGGGGCCTGCTGCCCATTTCCACAGTTCTATGCTGGGTTTTGTCTGATTGAGTTTGCATGGGTCTTGTGCATGCTGTCACCATTGCTGCAAGTTCATATGAGCAAGGTCCCAGGAGCCTGGAAGAATCTATTTCCATATGGTCATGCACCCCCTCCCCTGTCTCTTACTATCTTTCTACTCCCTCTTCCACAATCATCCCTGAGCCCTGAGTGGGTGGAGTTTCATGTAGAAAGCCTGTCCAATGACCCACACTCTGCAGACTCTTATTCTCTATGTTTGGGCCATTTGTGGCCCTTTGTGTTCATTGCCCTTTGTTGTATAGGGAGTTTCACTGATAAGAATTGAGAGATATATTAGTATTCTCTCTACCTCTTGTTTCACTATGTTTCAAGAGCCTTAGGTTAGAGGTTCCATTATAGACGTGTCACTTAAGGTTGGGCTTTTCACAGACATTTATTCTCTGTGTGTGACCACTTTTGTACCTCTGTAATAGTCTCCCTCTGTTGCAAAAGAAGTTTCTTTGATGAGTGGTAGCTGACATACTTGTCTGTAAATATAGGGATCCCTATTTAGCATATAGTAAGAAATTACATTTGTCTAGGGATGTGACAGCCTTGGGGTTTTCTCTAAGATCTATGACCTTTCCAGCCATGTGTATTTGGCTATGTTTACAGTTAGGATTTTTTGATATTTTTTTGTTGAGTTCTTTGTATATTTAGATACTAATCTCTGTCAAATGTACAGCTGGTCAAGATTTTTTTTCCCATTCTTTAGGCTGCTTCTTCATTTGAATGATGGTGTCCTTTGCTGTATGGAAGCATTTTAGTTTCAAATGGTCACATTTGTCAGTTGTTGGTCTTAATACCTGCACTATCACAGTCCTGTTCAGAAAGTCCTTTCCTATGTCTATGAGTTCCAATATATTCCCTACTGTCTCCTCTATGAGATTCATGGTATCAGGTCTGATGTTAGGCTCCTTAATCCACTCGCAGCTGAGTTTTGTACAGGGTGAAAACTAAGGATCTCATTGACTAGCACCATTTGTTGAAGATACTGCCTTTTCTCCAATATGTATTTTACACCCCTTTGTCAAAATTTAGGTGGCTGTATGTACGTGGACTTAAATCTTGGTCCTCAATTCCATTGATCAATGAGTCTGTTTTTATGCCAATAACATGCTGTTTTTATTACTATGACTCTGTAGTATAATTTCAAATCAGGGATGGTGATGCTTCCAGCTCTTCTTTTATTATTCAGAATTGTTTGGGCTATCCTATTATTTTTCTGTTTCCATATGAAATTTGAGATTGTTTAATTATACTCTCACCTGCTGTCTTCCTTTATGTTGGTTGGTCTTCCTTACTATGATCTCATACTGTTGATATCTGAAACACTGAGAGATAAAGCCACAGTAACCTACCCACTATCCATTAAGATCCTACTTGGAAGTCCATTCTTCTTCAAGAAATAATCTCAGGTCAGATTAGAAGACTCATTTCACACCTAGGGACAAATTTGTTCAAAGAAAAAGCCTTTCACTAGTATGTGTTCATGTAGGAACTTATAAAAAGTGTAGCTCTGAATGCTTTTGGAAAATACAGGTGCTTTGGTTTAAGAGTAGCCACTTATGGGTAAAGTGAATAATCAGAAACTTATTAGTGCCTCATGGAAGAAATGGGTTCCTAGTGATTTGCTAATTGAAAATATTTCCAATATTATTTGTAAAGATTCAAATCCAATTTTTTATTAAAAATGTTACCGAATTTGAAACCACTGGGAAAAGACCAACAGACCCAATTCAGACCCTAATTAGCCAAATTTTATTGCTGCAACAAGACTGACAGTCTCTAGAGGCCAAGTAAGGGACTGCAGTGAACCTTGGAGGGAAAGGGAGTCTTCTTAAAGGCAGAACCACAAGGACAGTGTGGTCACATTGACCCTTAAAGGTAGCAATAAATAAGTTTACAGAAGCCAAAACAAGCCATCGTTAGCCATTTTCTTCACAGATGTATAGAGACCTTGATGGTAAGGAGGTTTCTGATTATTATTATTTCAGCATATTACCAAGAAAGGCAGGATATTGTTTAGGAGAGTTTCCCTTGGGTGGGTAAGAAGCACAGCTGCAGTGTCTGGGTGCAATATGCCTTTTTCTGGACAGCTGTTTCCAAAAGGAAAACAAACTTCTGAGGGAAAGCAACTAAGTTCAGGCCTTGAGCTGGCTGATTCTCTGTTTTTTTTTTTTAATATTTAAAAAAAAACTTTTTAGAAGAAGCATTTCATTACAGCTTTAACATACTCAGTAACAGTTTCCAGAGCAAAGATACATCTCTTTCAAAAGTGGCTATAAAATTTTTAGGTACGTGTTGAATTAATATAGTTATACAGTATTGAACTCAGTATAAGCCCTGTAAGACATAAAATTGAATGAGTTTTTAACCTTTAAAAAAGATCTCCATTTCATTTTAAAATATACTGTTTCTTACAGAAAAGACTCATTGT
>NW_008341879.1:2282992-2304350 GCF_000622305.1 Nannospalax galili | reverse complement strand
GTCATTGGGTAGATTTCAATGGTAATGTTTATCACCTCTACTAATTAACATGACATAAATTTTTATGCTTCCTCCTCAAATATAATTAATTTTAAAGTCTAAGGTGGCTACTCTATACAACATGGAGTGGCTCTAGTCATTACAAAAACAAGGCTAAAGGTGCTTTACTTTAATAAGGGAAATTAAAGTATCAAAATGAATCATCACAGCTAGCAAGAATTAAATTGTTCACTTTCCAAAATGAATGAATTTGGAAGCACTCTGGGCCTTTTAAACAAGGAAAGATATCCCCATGACTCAGACCTATGCCAAAAAAAAGAGTCTTTAAAGAAAATTCCCCACACTCCCATTCCCTCTGAAAATGATTAAGGTAGGACAATTTCTGCTATTCAGCTACTTGTGGTACTTCCTATGCTTGTAGGCTACCTACAAGAGTGATGATTTAGGTGAAGGATGCAGAGCTAATATTGGCAAAAAGAATCTTCAAATTTCCAAACTAGGTATAATTATTCATAATGAATCAAGATATTAATCAATATATTGAGTAATATTCTTGGAATGAGTATAGTTGCAGAGGACATTTGTGAAGTTTTCATCTTAGCCCCTCCTTCCCTACTACAAAGTGAATGTTCCTTCCTCCACAAGAACACCATTATTATTTGAATGTGAAATGTCCCACAGAGACTCATGTGTTTCAACACTTGGTCCCCAGCTATTGGAACTGTTGTGGGAGATTATCGAACATCTAGGAAGTAGAACCTTACTAGTAGGGGTAGGTCACTGGAGGGGCAAGACTAGAGAGAGGGTCATAGTCTGTTTCCAGTCCACCTGTTTTCTGATCCACTGAGTTGTGAGCAAGATGCCTCAGATTCCACCCACCATGGATAGAAGCCGGCCCTGCCACCATGCCTTCACTGTCACAGTTGACTCTAATTTCTCAGGCCATGAGGCAAAATAAACCCTTCTTCCCTTCAATTTTTTTTGCCAAGTATTTGGAGACAGCTATGCAAAACTAATACAAATATCAAGGTATGATTGGATCCCAAAAGACACTAATGAGAATCCAGGCATTAAGAACAGGCTAACATACTCAGGTGTGGTGGTACACACTTTTAATCCCAGCGCTCATGAGGCAAAGGCAAGGGGATCTCTGTGAGTTCAAGGCCAGGCTGGTCTACATAGCAAGCTCCAGGCTAGCTGGCTACAGGGAGACTGTCTCAAAAAAAAGATGCCCCCCCCCAAGAAAGAATAGGCTAACATACATTCATCACTCAGCAACATTTATCCAGAGGATTGTATTTGAGCTATTGCCTCTGAAACTTCCAGATCCCAGAGGCTGCTTCCTTGAAGGCACAGCCACACAGCCACTTAAGACTAGCACACTAATCGATAAAAATTTTAGGGAAGTGTTCTAGTTTGTTTCTCCATTGTTGAGACAAAACACACTCTGACCACTACCAACTTGGGGAAGAAAGAGTTTATTTGGCTCACATCTCCCGGGTCACCGTTCATCAAGGAGCCCAAGGTAGAAATTCAGGGCAGGAACCTGGAGGTAGGAGCTGAAGCATAGGCCATGGAGGAACACTGCTTACTGGTTTGCTCTCCTGGCCCCTACTTAACCTGCTTTCTTATATAATACATAATAACCCCCACATCACTCAACAATCAAGAAGTTGCCTCAACAGACATGGCCATAGGCCAGTCCAATGAAGGCAATTCCCAAATTGAGGCTCCCTCAACCTAGGTGTGTCAAGTTGACACTAAAGCACAGGAAGGTTTTGACCATGTCCAGCTTTGCAATTAACCAGTATTCTTTTCAGGCTTCATAATTATTTGATCAAAGGAAGCAATTAAGAAAAACTGGTATTCTTTCTTAGCAGAGAATTTTAAACTACACCAGTAGCTAGCCACATCCATAGATCAAAAATATTCATCTATTTATCTATGTACCTGTTTTGTAAAGAGCAATTAAAAGATTATATGGTATTTCACTTTTTTAAGAATTCTATCACACTAGAACACTTTTTTCTCAAATGGGGAGTTTTTTGTTTTTTTGCCTAAAATGAAAAAATACATAAGGATATTCCTTCCAGGTGGTAAATGTTACAAAAACAAATGTGAATAGAAAAGTTTCTTTTGTGCAAATTAGGTAGAATGTGTGCAGACATGCATATGTATGCATGATTTATGAATATACTAAGCTATAAATATAAAACATTAATGCCAGCATGAAGCACAAAGGTAGGACAATTTTATGGCCCCAAAAGTGTAATTAGCATAAAAGGCATAATATTGTAATCAAATAACTATTGATTAACACAAAGGGAGAGAAGCCAGATGTGTTGAATTGGATGGTAATTAGCTAAGTAAACCACAGATGTTTAAAATTCATAGATTACAAATAAAATGCATGTCATCTTAATAAAACTCACATGTAGGGCTGGAGAGATGGCTTAGCAGTTAAGAACACTGGTTATTCTTGCAGAAGACCCAGGTTCGAATCCCAGAACCCACATGGCAGCTAAGAGCTGTCTATTACTCCAGTTCCAGGGGATCCAACAGCCTCTTCTGTCTTCTGTGGGCATTGCACAACACAGGTGCACTTACCTATGCATAGGCAATACACGCATACACATAAAATAAAAATAATAAATGAAAAAATTTTAAAACTCACATGTAAAGAAACCCTAATTATTCATATATACAATTAACATATCATAAATGTAAATGTTTATGAATGCATATTGTACCCATGACTGTATAATAATATTTTGGACAACACAATGTAATTTGGTTTCAATTTCAAGTATTAGAAAGTTTTGAAAGACTATATTCAGGGACATTCTTGGTTTTGCCCTATGGACAGAAGTTGCTTACTCCAAAAGTAGAGAAAACGTATGAAGGAAAACTTGGCAGTAAGCTAAAAATTAAACAGTGGTAAGAGAAGAGTGACTCAGCATGTAAAAGAAAGACAGGTTTTCTTGCAAATTGCATGCTTTTGATAACTTCTCACAGTGGTTCCCTGGAACCCTTCGAAGGGATCTTGAAGCACTGATCTGTGATCTGATCACAGTAGCCAAGACAGGAAATCAACTTTAATGTCTACTGACAGAAAAGTAGATGAATGAAATCCTCTCATTTGCAAGAACACAGGTAAGCCTAAAATACATTCTATTAAGTGAAGTCAGTCAGGCTCAGAAAGACAAAGCTTGCACGCTGCATGTTTTCACTCATACACGAAAGCTAAAAACCTTGATCTTGTAGAAGTAGAAATGAAAATAGTAATCACTGAAGATAGGCAGGAGTAATCACCTGGATCTAGAGTGTCGTCCAAGTCAACGTTCAAGATATTCTGTCTCTCTGTCTCTGTCTCTGTCTCTGTCTCTCTCTCTCTCTCTCTCTCTCTCTCTCTCTCTCTCCTTTTGACTTTCATGAGATGAGCAGTGTTTCTTTGCTGTTCATGTATTGCATAATATTCACATTGCCATAAGAATAAAATGATTCAGTCAAATGACCAGGAACTGGAATGCCATGGACCTCTGTGACCATGAACCAGAATTAGTATTGAGGTGGTTATTTCATGTATTTCATCTCAGCAGCTGAAAGATGACTAGACATTGAATGGTAACAGGTAGGACTCTAGATAGAGGTTGAACTGTAAGTACCAAAACAGTTGGAAAGGAGTTGATTCTAGTGCTCTGCAGCATGGCAAGGTGAATATAATTTACGACAAATCAGTGCTTTTTCAAAAATTGAAGAAAAAGAGAACCTTGAATGTTTTTAACACAAAGAAATGAGGGAATGCTAATTACCCTGGCATGATCATTGTGCATTGTACATCACATTGTACCCCATAAAAACTACACAATTAAAATGTATCAGTTAACATTTTAAATAGGTTTCATTTACATCATTTCCCCTAATGAGAGGACCCTTTTCTTCATTATTAGGAAATGGATATTTTTTGGATGGTTCCTTTCAATATCAAATGGTATGGCCAAAATGATGGAAGGAAGGAAATTAGTTTTTCCTCCCTGTTCTGCATACTATCTGTTATACAATTATTTAGGAAAAAGATCCGTGAGCTCTCCATTTGTTTTTCTTAAGAAGTACATTTAGACATACTAATGCCAACCTCAGAAGGAATGGGATGAGGCAGAATAACTGGAAAATTCTGGAATATCAACTTCCAACACATAGAAAATTCCCACCACTATGTAAATAAAGACAAGTGTCTTTTCTCTCCCTGTCTTCAGAAAGGTCATTTTCTGCATTTAGTATTTATTGTATATAATATTCTCTGTAATTGTTCTTGGTTTTATATCTGTATGTGTGACTCCATGTAAAGCACTTGGTGGTCACTGCCCTCCCTAACACCTATAAAACTGCAGAAACTGAAGAGTCAACAACTCATATATGTAACATAAATGAGACCACAAGGAAAATTGCCACTCCAAATTAGAGCCAGGGACACAGTAAATTACAGTGTACTAAGCAGAATCCAATAAGCAGAAATCTCTGACAGGATCTCTACCCAGACAAGAGAACCCAGTCTATGTTGAACTACCTGTTTTGACTTTGTTTTGCCTGTTTTGGACAAGTGTTAGGGTTAAAAGCTCCAGAGGCACAACACAGTCATCAAGAAAGACCCTCATCTCCTTAGGTTTTATCCTTCAGCACTCATTTCTCACAATAAATACTGGAGTGAAAAATCTCCATGTACCACTTTCAGGGGAGGGAAAGAGACTGTTTTGAACAATGCCAGGCATTCTGCTCTCTACATGATCCTTCACATTGTCTGAGACAGTGACAACTTGATGAGCTTCCATTTTTGCCCAATCACATCTACTCTCCAAATTCTCAAGACTAACTTTTGAAAATGGCAAGTCCCAGATGGACTTTGGGTTTATCTTGATACTTTGTTGTGGGCTCTTTTCCTGTACATCAACCTCTCTTTTTTCCAATGAGCATTTTTATTGATTTTTTTGTGTATTTCATACAAAACATCTTTAATCATCTTTATGCCCCTCCCCATCTGTACCCCCTTATAGCTCCCCTACCAGATTTCATACATTCTGTCATATATGTTAAGGCCTATCAAGTCAAGTTAGTGTACCCAGACATTCCTCAGCACAAGTTCATCCACTAGGGTCTAGTCAGCCTATCTCTGGAGCCACTCCCTTAAAGAAAATCAGCTCTCCCTCACCTAATAGTAATTAGCTGCCTATAGTTCTTCAGCTAAGGTCCCAGCCTGCTGCCCATTTCCCTAGTTCTAGACTGGGTTTTTGTCTGGTTGAGTTTGCATGGGCCTTGTGCATGCTGTGACCATTTCTGTAAGTTCATGTGAGCAAGGTCCCAGGAGCCTGTAGAACTCTGTTTCCTTCTAGTCATGCACCTTCTCCCCTGGCTCTTACAGTCTTTCAGCCCCTTCTTCCACAATGAGCCCTGGGTGGGCGAAGTTTATATAGGAATCCTATCCAAGGACCCACACTCCACAGACTCTTATTCTCTTCCCTTTGACCATTTGTGGCCTTTTGTGTTCACCACACTCTGTTGAAAGAAGCTTCACTGATGAAGAAGCTTCAACCCCTTGTTCTGCTATGTTCCCTGAGCCTTAGGTGTAGAGATTCCACTGCAGATGTGTCACAGGGTTGGGCATCTCACAGACACTTATTCTCTGTGTGTGAGACTTTTGGACCTCTGTAATAGTCTCCGTCTGTTGCAAAGGAAGCTTATTTGATGAATGGTAACTGGCCTCAACCTCTCTTAAACTATTCATCCTCATCTTAGCTTTTCTCTACCCATAAGGGCCTTTCATCAGTTCCCTGAATATTCAAACCACTTTACTATCTTAGGGTCTTGGCAGTTGTAATCTGCGTTATATTAAAACATCCTTTCTCCCAGATACTTGCTTCTATTAATAGATCTTTTTCATTCAGTGAGTTTTAACCCAAATATCAACTCAACTCTGAGAGTAGCCTTTCCTGGGCTCCTTAAATAAAATAATTCTACTCCTCACCCAGTCATTTTCTAGCAAATTATTTACTTTATATTACTTTTTACAGCACATACTCATATTTACTTGTTTACTTTATTGCCTATCTTTCTGTCTAGAATAAACATTCCATTTGGGCAGAGAGAAGAATTCTTATGTTCATCTTAATCTCAATGCATAGCTCACATTAGAAACTTGATTTATACATTAGATAATGTATGGATGGGCCTTTGTTGTTTCATGAAGTGGCCTTTGAACTCTCAACTTCCCAAGTGCTTGGGTTACAGATGTATGCCTCCACTTCTGGGGTGCAGACTGCACTCATAGGCAACACCCTTATCACAGGTCATGTGACTGTGACTCTTAGGAAAGCTTGAGAAGGCATCAACAAATGGCAGCTGTTCCCCTGCAGAAGCTCACATATGCTGTAAGCTTTCCTACAGTAGCTGCTTTTCTTATAGAAAAATAATACACAACCGCTGGTATATTTGAATTGATGAGAAATCTTTGCACTAAGAGTTCTAAATTCTTAAACATCTTCATGAAGCACTATTTTCTTCTCATCAGATAAATCCACAGCCCTTCCTAAACTGTTGAATGCTTCACTAAAGAGGAGATAATTAGAAATGTAGGAAGTTGCCTTGAAGCTTTCAGTTCACATTCTGAAATGAACAGCTACTTCAAAGAAGTTTCAAGTGTCATGATTTTATCACATAAATATGAATCCAAAGCCAACTAAAGAAATTGAGAACTGAAGAGATAGCTCAGTGGTTAAGAGCACTGGCCTCTAAGGGCATTGACTCCCTGACACAGGTGCATTTACATACATGCCGGCAGAACACTCATATGCATAAAATAAAAATAAATAAGTAAATAAAATTAATTTTTTTAGTGAGCTTTTTAAATTTCATACATTTCTCACGCAAATCCAGACCCCCTCCCTCATCCATGCCTCTCCCTATCCCCTCACCAAACCCTGTGCACTCTGCCATACATGCTGAGTCCTATTCATTCAGGTGTTTGTACCCAAATGTCCTTCAGTGTAAATGTGTCCACTAGAGTCTAGTCAGCCCACCCAGTGGTCGTATGTAAGTCATACTCTCTCTCACGCAGCAGCAATCAGTCTCAAATAGTTCTCAATCTAGTGCTGGCCCGCCACCTATTTCTCACCTCCCCTTTGGCCCTTGCTTCATTGATCTGACATGGGTCCTGCGCTTGACGCCACACAGCTGCCACAAGCTCATATGAGCAAGCCTCCAGTGGCCTGGAGGCCTCCACCTCCCTGTGTTCGTGAACCAGCCCTAGGTCTTACAATCTTTCTGCCTCCTCTTCTGCAATGGTCCCTGAGCCATGGGTGGAATAAGCAAAAAATTTAAACTAAGGAAATTGTTCTTTCTTAAGTACATATGATTTCTCTGTAACGTTACATCTTTTTGCTTCCAGTTGGCTGGCAACTGATGAAACAAGGTGAAAAGTCGAAGAGCATCAATGATTATATGAAAGTCAATTAAGTAATCCTTTGAATTGCAACTGAGGACAAAGATAGATGTAAATATTATTGTCAGTTGACATCTGTATATAAAATCAGAGAGAATCAGCTAAAGTCAACTAAACATATGCCAGAAGGAACAAAGAAGACAAAGCTCTTTGATTAATTAAAAATATATAATATCATACCATAAGGAAATTAATACTGAATTTTTGCATGTGAGCTAGTACTTTGGATACACTTACTGTGAATAACCTATGGGCAGGCATGTCCACATACATAGCGAATAAACATGTCAAAGGATTCTAGAAACCTTTTTCATAATTCAAATATTTGAAGAACATGAGATGAAGTATAGAATTTAGAATGAAATGAAAGAATTGGTAACATTTAATAATTACTAGAGTAGATATGAGTAGAGCAGATGCTTCTCAATGTTTCTAGGCTACATCTCTATGTGTGAAAGTTTACGTGGCTTCATCGTCTAACACCTGTTCTCCTTGCCAGCTCTTACAGCTGCACCCTACCCTGTGACCTTCTCTCCTGACCTTCAGGAGAACTATTCCAAGTGCCCCCACCAACCTTGACTCTTCTCTCTTCAGTCCCTCGCTTGGATTCATTTTCTGGTTTCTCTTCTTGTCCTCTTTCTCCATGTTTTACAAGCCATCCTCCTTTAGTGTCACATATGCAGAAGTATTTTTGTTATATCCTGAGTTCTTTGCTGAGACACTGGTTAGGAAATGATGGAACCGAACAAAAGAGGTGAACACAGGTGCATTAGCATGTGTATTTCATATTTACCCAAGGAATGAGTAATTACCAAAGAAATGTCTCAGAATTCAGGCCAAAATGCCACCCTTGGGTACAGACAAAGAAATAAGTGTGTGGAGAGGGCGGGCTAGATTTAAGAAGGGATGGGGTATAAAGATGATTAAGATCGATTGAGCTATTCTGTATGAAATACACAAAAATTCAATAAAAACAATTTTTTTTCAAAAAAAAGAAGGAGCGAGTAGATAACAATGGTTATGGCACTGTTGTACAGAATGCTCTGGTGTTGTTCCCAGGCTAACAGGGAGGAAAGCCATGTTAATCAACCCTTGACTTTCCTGGCAGAGCTGGAAGAGAGGCAACTTTATAAATTATGACTTGGCTTTAAGCAAATAAGGGGAATTAGAAATTAAAGAAATTTCCTCTCAGTTTCCTTTAATTCAAATAATCCTTATGTCAAAATGGCATACTTGGGAGTGCCATATCCTGTTACACTTCATACATACTTTCATGAATGCAAATTCTAACTTGGCATTTTTGTAATCCTAAAGATAATCATAAAGGAATCAATTCATTAGTTTTCAACTTTCTTAGCCAGGTATGCTTATATCATCACATAGCATTCTAATTCCAAGATCACGAGAAGAAATAATATTAGAAATATTCAAAATTATTATTATTTTTTGAGACAAGGTTTCCCCAGTTAGCCTAGAACTCGCTATGTAGACCAGGTTGGCCTCTGTCTCACAGAGCTCCACCTGCCTCTCCTTTCTGTTGCTGGAATTAAAAGCATGTGCCACCATGCCTGGCTTCAAAATTATTTTAATTTATCTATGGTTCTGGATTAACCCATATTTTAGTAAACCTGCAGTTATGAAGTGGCAACTGAGAGTTTTAACAAAATAAGTGGCCTTTGTATTTAACTATTTATTCATCAAAAAGCCTTTCTGATTTCTATATTCATTTCATCTGATACATCTTGTGTAGGAAATTGAGTTGTTATATGTTTGTTGATTTTTTAATGTTTGCTATCTAGTAGTGAGGGGCATAGAAATCATATACAGACATAAATAAAACTTCATAGAAAACCTAAGAAGTATGAATTTTAAATATAATTTTATCCTATTGATACTCACTGTCAAATTTTAATACAGTCATTGCAAAGAATATTACAGTTTATAAATGGTTATAGTTCTAGTGATTAAGTAAGAACTATGCTGAGAGATTTTATGAGTATAACAAATATGTATGACTGGGTCCTAAATTGACTAGTGTTTTATTTGTACAATATACATTTTACTTAGAGTTATATTGAAAGGAACTTATATTCTGCAATAGTAAAGATCAGTGGATATAAATGCTTAAAAAATAGAAATTGCTATGAATTTTGAGATCACGCTAATTCCTCACAAACCTAATGAATTTCATGTGGAAATGATAAAAAGCATAGCTCTTCCACAGTAATCAGGACTAAGTGTAAGAGATTAAATCTGATGACCAGGAAATGGAAAAATTGGTGTACATCTCTGAAGTTTGCCCAAAGGTAAACTGCCTTGTGTTAAACCAAATTCACTAGTGAAAGCAGTTATTTTTCTGTGATGTTTTCCCTTCAGAGTGTAACTGCAAATGATACATGTAGCAAATCAACAGACCCCCAAAAAGAAGTGAAATGTTTTATTATCAGTAAAGCACTATTACTGTTGAAGGTAACTGAATAGCAAACCAACAACAAAAAAATAAAATAAAAAGAATGTAAAATTTATTCTTGGTATAATTTCTGGTATTCCTATAAGGTATTTTCTATTCCTTAAGCTGAGAAAAATCTGAGTGCCTAGAGAAGCTTTGCTCAAAAACATGAACTGGGCCTCTTTGTGACCTCCTGACCCACCATATTCAGCAGAGTATAGGAGGCTGTTTCCCCACTGTGCCTCTGAGTCTGATGCTGGTTATTTTCAGTGTCAAGTATATACAAGTTCAAGAGCTTTCTACTTCCCACTAGCTTCCCTGTGTTTTCAGAGTTCCAACCACTAACTTCAGGAATTTAGGACTACTAAAGTAGAGACCGTCCTCAGACAGGCCTGAGAATACAGAGAATCATGGGTTAGGCTGCACAGTTGACCAACATCCTCTGGTCTCTCAGCAAAGACCATATGAAAGGCCTGAACTATATCTGGCCTGAATGACAACTGACCTTGTTTAAAGAGGTATGAAACTATGAACCCAACAGAATGTGACCCCCACTTCTGCACTCCAGCTGCCCAGCTGTTCAGTGCCTTTCCTGAGCACCATCCACACCTCCAGCTGCCCAGATGTTCAGTGCCTTGGCCTGGGTACCACCTACTCTCCCCCTGCTTCATGTGGCCTGTTGAAATCCTTCTTCTATTGGAAGAACAATCCAACCAAAAATACAACCAACAAAGTTACAAAAACTAGTAACCACCTCTCAATAATAGCCTTAAATGTAAATGGATTTAACACAAATTAGGATATGCAGCTGACTGGATTAGAAAAAAAGATTAGACTGTTATCTACAAGAAATACACCATTCTGGCAAAGACCCCTCACAGACTGAAAGTTAAAGAATTAATTCAATCCAGCAAACAAACAAAATCTGAAAACAAGCTGCAGACCTATTCTAGTATATGATCAAATGGAGACTGACAACAATAATACAAGAGATAAAGAAGGCCACTGCATATTAATAAATGGACTAATTCATCAAGGTTATGTAATAATTATCTATACATGTCCACCAAATATATAGTCTTTCAGTTTTAAAAACAAACACAATTTCATGAAAGGTCATAGAGGTCCTGACACCTTTTTAGTGGGTGACTTCAATGTCCCTTCTCATTTTTTC
Source organism: Nannospalax galili (assembly GCF_000622305.1). Classification (NCBI taxonomy): domain Eukaryota; kingdom Metazoa; phylum Chordata; class Mammalia; order Rodentia; family Spalacidae; genus Nannospalax; species Nannospalax galili. Next base: position 2,293,235 of record NW_008341879.1, on the reverse strand, counting down.
CTAAATTTATTTGCTATCATTACTGTGTGTGTGTGTGTGTGTGTGCGTGCGTGTGTGCGTGTGTGCATGTGTGTATGTGTGTGTGTGTGTGTGTGCTTCATGGGGGCTGGGTGTGAGCCATGGCACATGTGGAGCTCAAAGACAACTTGTGGAGTCGATTCTCTCCTTTTAACTTATACTTGGGTTCTAGGGCTCAAACTCGACCGTCAGGCGTGTGTGGCCAGTGCCTTTACCTTCTAAGCCATCTCAACCCTACCCTTCATTTTAGATAGGCCATACAAATTTTAAAAATAAAAAGTGAAAGAAATTCAGAGTTAAACTACGATGTAGAACAAGTGCCTACAGAATACTCTATTCTTTAGATACGGAATGCATGTTCTTAGTAGGAACCAGGAATGAAAGTCAATCAGTGGTACTTGTGGACTCTAGTTTTACCTATGATTTATGCTGGACAAGTATTTGGTGTCCACCAGAACTGTCTTTGCTTTAGTAGTTTCCCTTCTATGTGCACTGGAACCTCTGCTGGTCACTCCTGGCTTTGCAATGTGTGCTCAGCAGTTTCTCCTATCTTGCCCAAACTCCCAAGATTATACCCTATAGGGTGGCTGGTATTCTATCTGGGGGATGTCTCCTAAGTGTGCTGGAAGTAGAGGAAGCAAACACAGTATTGCACAGGGAGAGGAGGTGACATGGTACTTTGGAGACCTCCTAAGTGTTAATCGCCCCGTTGGATGATGCACATGTGGATGTCAACTCTCCTATTGGAACTTCAGAGCAGTGCTCAGATTCTGCAGCAGTGAATGTCAGCTAGGTGGCTCTAGAGTTGGTCCACCTGCTGACATCAGGCTCAAAACTACCCAACTCCAGAGTCATTCTCAGCTGACGAACTCTGCTTCAGGCCACCAGTGAGGGTGCTTCCTTGCCCTATGCGTTTCACTGCCTGAGATAACCCCCTTCTGCCCGAAGTTTGGGGTTATCATTGTCAGATGTGCTAACTACCCACAGCTGCCTCCCAGTGCTCACTTTTGCCTTGGGACTAGTTAAGCCTCGTGTTTGTGATTATTCCCTATCCTCCACTGTAACTCAGTTTTTCAACAATAGGTTCCTTCTGAAGATGGTGTCCTCTGAGACAGATGGTATGATAAAGTGGGGTTCCTCTCTGCTGACTCATCTGTAACAGGAATCTCCGTCTTACCAAAACTTGCAACTGGATTCAAGTCTTGTGAGGACTTGTGCTCATCTGTGGATGGGACGGCAAGTCTCTTCTCACAAGGCTTCCTGGCTTACCCTCTGGATGAGGCCCCACATCTGCTGAAAATGACACAGATGGCCATGTCCTGGACCTGGCTTACGTCTTCACTGTCACCCTCTTCTTTCTTTGTAGTTTTCAGCTGTCCTATACTGCCTTTTTGAAATTTCCAAAGCTATTCCTCTTTTGCTCTTTGGAATGGAGTCTATCATTTTTCCTTGACTCCTCCTGTTTACTAGGTCACACAGAGGCAGTTTCTAATCGACAGTATTAAGTAGAAATCCAAACATTATAGGTTAAAAACCCCTTTCCAAAGTGCTTGAGACAAGAAATATTTCAGATTTATTCGAGTTTGGGAATATTTGTATTTACTAAGATACCTTGGGGACTGGGCCTGAGTTTAACTATGAAATATGTGCATGCTTCGTGTATACTTTATGCATGTAGCCTGAAGATAATTCTGTACAATACATATTTATATATTTTTAAATTTCATTATTACTGCTTAGCAATGAGGAAATACAGTTTGTTTACACCAGCAACCATGTAGGCAAGGGAAACACACAGAGTTAATCAGCTATTTGTATTGGATGGATTGCTTATTAAAAAATAAGAATCAAAGGACAGCAGTGAGTTTCATGCTATACTCCCCCAACAATCCCAGCATGCACTAATGCCAGGCAGCAGCCCATGGGCATGCAGTGGTAGTGGGAAAGAAAAACCCACAAACCATAGGAAATTTAAAGAACTCCTTCCCCTCATACAGACACACTCAAACACTCAATACATCATAAGACACAGGTGAGCAATAAAATTAGTTGAAGAAGCAAGAACAAAAATTCTGAAGGGAAGGGAGAATTTCTAACTACTCTCAATTATATGGTAGAGAGCATTATCTTCCCCAAAAGTAGTTTGTTCCCTCAGGGCACCTGCTGGAAGGAGCCCACCTTATATGTACACAGAGCAGGGGGCTATGGCCCAAATGGAAACGATAGAGACAACAAACAAAACCAGAGAAACAAAAAAGAGAAGTCATATGAATAAAACATTACCCAAAGCTGCTACTCACATCCTCATCCTCTACATAGAAAAGGCAAATAGAAAATAAATAAAGACACGTTTGAGCTCCCTGTCTGCAGGCAGAATGAGTGGACCACGGCCTTGCTCCCTTGCTTTCATCCTGTTTCCAAAACATTTAAAAGTAGGCAGGAGTCTCACTACCACCTTCCTATCTCATTCTCTGAAGGTGTTTAAAAACTCAAGTTGGAAGACAACTTCAAAGCACTTTTAACTCCTGCAAGATTTGATTTTTTTTTAAATATTCCTATAATATTTAGGCTGACCATCGATCCATCTGTAACTAGGCCTTAACCCTGAGCAGGAAAACTCTAAAAGAAGGCAATAATACACAGTCTCAAGGCCCAATTGCTATGGTTTCCTTAGCTCTCTAGAGTAAAGTGACACAAATTAGTCCATACAGCTCAAATAGTTCCTGCGGTAAGGTAGATACTCACACAGTAGGGTTACAGAAAGCAGAGCAGAGCCAACTCTAGCCCTGCATATAGCAGCCTTCCTTGTTCCTCTGCTTAAGTCCTAAGAACCAGGCTCCAAGTGGTAGTAGGAAGTCAGAACTCATGACAAAGCTGGGAAATATACTAGCAAGGCTGTCCTCTGACACAGGAGACCTTGCGATATCAAAAGAGATTCCTCAGCTTGTCTGGACAACCAGGATATCCTTGTCCCCACCTTGCAGAAACTACAACAAATGCTGGATCTTTGGAAAATAAGTGGTTTTTAATTTTACTTTTAGACAAGGCCACAGGGCTTCCTACCAAATTCAAATGGAAATTAATTTAATTAGTATTCAAATCTCATACCTGGCTTTCATTTATATTAGGCAGACCAAGTTGGAGGCTTAGAAACAGGAAGAAGAGCAGGGATGGAGAGATGGCTCAGTGGTTAAGAGCACTGGCTGCTGAGGGCCTGGGTTCAATTCCCAGCACCCACATGGAGGCCACAACTGTCCTAACTCCAGTTCCGAGGGATCCAACACCTTTTTCTGGCCTCCTCAGGCATTGCATGACACAGGTGCACTTACATGCACACAAGCAATACACTCATACACAAAAAATATAAATAATAAGTAAAGGGGCTGGAGAGATGGCTCAGCTGTTAAGAACACTGACTGTCCTTACAGAAGAGCCAGGTTGCTAATGGCTGTCCATAACTCCAGTTCCAGGGGATCTGACAGCCTCATCTGTCCTCCCCGAACATTGCAGGACCATGGGTACATTGACCTACATGCAGGAAATACACTCATACACATAAAATAAAAATAATAAACATTTTAAAAAATATAATAATAATAGCTGCTTCCCTGGGCCTGCAGGACCCGCAGGCCTCTCTCCGACCCACAGGCCTCTCTTCAGGGTAAGTCCATCGTGCCCTCCAGGCCTTGACACCCCAAGCCTCATTCTCTCCTCCTAGCCTGCGTCATGTCCCATTCCTTGTCTTGGCAACACAGATACCTGGGGAAACACCACTGCTTCCTGATCCTTTGCATCCAGACCAACTCAGTGCCTTCTCTGGTCCACAGGAACACTGCTTCTGGGCCAGGCCCTGCCCTCACCTCTCTCTAATTCCCTGGGCCTGTACCACCTGCTAGCCTCCTTCCGGGTCACAGGGGCTGACCTTTCCTCTTCCTGATCCTTTGCATCCAGACCAACTCAACTCCTCAGTGCAGTCCCCAGGAGGCCTTGGGGCTGCTTCCCACCCCCATCTGCCTTTGCATCTCTGGGTGGCAAGGCCACCAGCTGCCCTAGGCCAGCATCTTTCTTGGGCCAGGCTCCCAAGCCAGTCCAACCCCTAAATTCCTGAGGCCAAAATCTTTCCTGGAGGGATCCAGACCTTAGGAGAAAGCCTGAGAGCATCTGATCCCCATCTGACTTGGGCCTCTGTGGGAACTCCTGAAGACAAAAGCAATCTGTCCACTCCAATATAAAATCAAAAGAGAGAACTGGAAGCTTAGAAAAACCAGCTTTTCATGCCCAAAGAAAACCACAAAGACATATAAAGTTCACAAAAAAAAAAAGCAGACCTAAACTTTAGCCTTGAGTCTCACACAAGAATCAGAAACTACAAAAGAAATCCACATGTCAAAATCACACAGAAAAAAATAATAACATGAAGAAAAAAATAATAACATGAAAAACTAACATAACGTATACCCAACAAATACCAATACTCCTCTAGAGGAGCACAATGAGAACCCCCCTCAAGATAATGCAGGACATGGAACTCAAAAGAACAATTATAAATATGATAAAATAATTCAGTGAATTTAAAAACATACAAAGAACTCAAAGAACTGATGGAAGATAGGGATAAACTTCTGAATAAATTCAGAAAAGAGCTAGAAATACTGAATACTACTCAGGCTGAAATGAAGAAGGAAGTGTAAGCCAATTAGAAATGACGGGAGAAAGCCGCACCAATAGGATGAATGAAATGGAAAACAGAGTATCAAGACTGGAAGATAAAATAGTTGAACTAGACCACTCAAGCAAAGATTACAAAAAATTTAAGAAATTATAAGAATGGAATATGCAAGAATTGTGTGACACCATAAAAAGACCAAACTTATGAATCACAGGCATACAGGAAGGAGAAGAATCCCAAGATAATGGCATGGACCAGATCCTCAACAGAATCGTGGAAGAAAATTTCCAAAATTAAAGAAAGACATGCCCATACAAATACAAGAAGCATATAGAACACCAAACAGACAGGACCAGAAAAGAAACTCTCCACAGCACATCACAGTAAAAACACTAAACATACAGAACAAAGAGATAATACTGAAAGCTGCAAAAGAGAAACAGCAAGTCACATATAAAGGAAAACCCATTAGAATTACAGATGACTTTTCAGGGCAAACTATGAAAGCCAAAAGAGCCTGGACCAAAGCATTCCCAGTTCTCAATGAAGACAGATGCCAACCCAGATTACTATACCCAGTCAAAATGTCTATTATAGTCAAAGGGGAAAGAAAAATCTTCCATGACATAAATAGGCTGAAGGATTTCATGTCCACAAAACAAGCCCTTCATAGAGTTCTGAAGCAATACAAAGAGCTGAAGAAAGGAATGACTATACCCAAGGGGTTTCTGAAAAAAATTCTATGAAGGTATAACTGTGGAAAAGTACAACTATATCCCGAATGTAAACAGAAATAAAAATGACAGGATTCAATAATCATCTTTCATTAATAACTTTAAATATTAATGGACTGAACTCCCGAGTCAAAAGACACCGACTAGGTGAATGGATTAAGAAAAAAAATCCATCTTTTTGTTGTCTGCAAGAAACTCATCTCACTTTCAAGGACAGAAACTATCTTAAAGTGAAAGGATGGAAAAAATATACCAAGCAAAAGGTACTAAGAAAAAAGCAAGCATTGCAATTCTAACATCTGACAAAATAGACTTTAAACTAAAACTAATCAAAAGAGTAAAAGAGGGCCAATTCATTCTGATCAAAGGAACAATGAATCAAGAAGATATTACAATCATGAACATATATTCACCAAACTCTGATGCACCCAACTTCATAAAAACAATACTACGGGACTTTAAGAACCAGATTAATCCCAACACATTAATAGTAGGGGACTTTAATACCCCACTGTCTCCATTAGATTGGTCAACAGGGCAGAGAGTTAACAGAGAGTCATCTGAATTAAACAATACCATATATCAAATGGACTTAAAAGACATCTACCATGCATTCAATCCAAGCACCAAAGGACATACTTTCTACTCAGCACCCCATGGAACCATCTCCAAAATTGATCATATACTGGGGTACAAAACAATCCTCAACAAATACAAAAAGATTGAAATAATTCCATGCATTCTATCAGACCACAATGCAATAAAGCTTACAATTAACACCCAAAGAAGCCCTAATCACCACATGAACACATGGAGGTTAAATAACATACACCTGAATGATGAGTGGGTCAAAAGAGAAATTAGGAAAGAAATAAAAGTATTCCTGGAATTAAATGAAAAGGACAATACAACACAACAAAACCTCTGGGACACGCTGAAAGCCGTCCTTAGAGGGAAGTTTATAGCTCTAAGTGCCTACATCAAAAAATCCGAAAGAACACAAATAAATGACTTAACATTGCAACTCAACACACTTGAAAAGCAACAGCAAACGAAACACAAACCCAGCAGACAAGAAGAAATAACTAAAATCAGGGCAGATGTTAATGAAATTGAAACAAAGAAAACAATACAAAGAATCAACAACTCCAAGAGCTGGTTCTTTGAAAAGATAAACAAGATTGACAGACTGCTAGCCCAGTTAACCAAAAGAAAGAAAGAGCACCTCCAAATCAACAAAATCAGAGGTAAAAGGGGAAACATCACAACAGACACCAAAGAGATCCAGAACATTATAAGGGAATACTTTAAAAACATATATGCTACTAAATTTGAAAACCTAAAAGAAATGGACAGATATCTAAAGGCATGGGAACCACCAAAACTAAACCAAGAAGAGATTAGCAGCTTAAACAGACCTATAACACAAAAAGAAATTCAAATAGTAATACAAAACCTCCCAACTTAAAAAACTCCAGGACCAGATAGATTTACAGCAGAATTCTATCAGACATTTAAAGAAGATCTACATCCAATACTACTTAATTTATTCAAAAAGATAGAAATGGAGGGAGAACTTCCAAATTCCTTCTATGAAGCCAGCATCACTCTAATACCAAAGCCAGGTAAAGATACAACCCAAAAAGAAAACTATAGACCCATATCCTTAATGAACATAGATGCAAAAATTCTCAACACTTCTCACTTCTCCAGCCACAGGGACCAGCCTGTACTATTGTCACTGTCACAGCCTCTTTCATGTAGAGGTGACTAGAATTCTGGAGGTGAGGGCTACAGCTGTTGCTCAGGTCCACTCCCAGGTTCTCCAGGAAAGGAGAAAGGCTGGAGGCCCAGGCTCCTCTGTCTTCCACTGGCTGCCTGCCAGAATCCTTCGCATTCCCGATCACTGTGAATTCCAGGCAGAAGTAGCCACACTTGATGGTGCAGTGTACCTCAGAGCAGAATCCCAGACAAGAATCCTCCATTAGGTCTACAAAGATCTGAGCTATGACCTCTAGCTTGCTAGCATCCAGGTTGGTCAATGAAATCTCCATCTTAATTTGTAAGCATCTGTGGAGAGGGTACTCGTTTTATTCAGGGTAGCAACACAGCAGGCTGCCAGGTAGGCTTACTGGCCTCACTAGGCCGCATCCTCTGGACATGACAGCAACAGCTGCTTCAGGGCTCATGGTTGTTTGTTTTGTTAATTCCCAGGTTCCAGTATCTGAGTTGCACCTGTGCCCCCGACTGCCCGGAAAACAGCCTGTCCCAAATAATATTTTTAATGCACTTGCACTTTCACTGAAACCTGTCACATGAGGTCAGGGTGGAACGTTCCATTTCTACAGCCTGTCGGCATTCAAAAGTTACAGGCTGATTTTTATATTAGACATGCTCAGCCTACACCAAAAGTCATTTCCTAAAGATAAAAAATCCCAAGCTGTTGTTTCCACTAAGAACTCTGATAAATTTTGATAAAGGGACTGGGGACTTGAAAGGTGACTCAGCAGGTAAGAACACTTGCTGTTCTTCCAGAGGACCCAGGTCCTAGTACCCACAGAGTGGCTACCAACCATCTGTAACTCCAGTTCCAGGGGATTTGACATCTTCTGGCCTCTGCGGGGTATTCCACGCATGGTGCTCTTATGTACATGCAGGCAGAACACTCATATACATAAAAATAATAAATAAAAATTTTATGAAGTTTAAGAGTGACTTTTTTGTCCACTGAATTGATTGTTGAGGTATTTGTGGAAACACCAAAGGAAGGGAAGGAAGCTTAGCCCATCCATTCAGGATGTGAAGCATAGTAAGAGGTTTGGTGAGAGAAATCGCCATCATCTAAAAGTAGGTGCCACAGGGCCAAGTTCTCACTCCACCACCAGCAAGCTGAACTACCTTGGGTCAATTAATTTACCTCTCTATGACTTAGTGTTTGCCTGTGTTATTTTCTTATGGCAGGTGCAATAATTTATCACAAATTTGATGGTGTAAACAACAGAAATTTCATCTCCCACAGTTCTGGGGTAAATTCCGAACTGAGTTTTCTTTAACTGAATGTGAGGTGCTGGCAGGGCTGTACACTGTCTGACTCTGGAGAAGACTCCTTCATCGTCTCCTCTTTAGGTAGCCAACAGTATTTCTTGACTGTGGCCTGCACCACCCCAATCTCTTCCTCTATTATCACATTTTCTTTCCCTCTCTTCGTGTGTCCCATCTCCCTCTACTTCCCTTATATTACATGTGACTCAGCCAGATGTGGTAAGGCATGCCTGTAATCCCAGCACTCAGGAGGTGGAGGTAGAATGGGCGGGAATTCAAGGAGATTCCTGGCAGCATAACAAGCTTGAGGTCAGCCTGTGCTAGGAGATGATGTCGAAAAGGAAGGAGGGAGAGGAGCAGGGAGGGAGATAGTACCTGTGATTGAAGACTGGGCCAACCCAGATATTTCATCATAATCTCCTAATCCCTGACCCTAACTGAATCATATCTGCAGTCTTTTTATAAAAACTAAAGTCCACAGAGTCCAGGAATTGGACAAAAGTATCTTTTACAGGGGATAACTATTTGTTGAACTAAAATTTAGTTAATAAATATACCTATATGAGTATTAAAGACTAGGTAGTCAGACTTCCATAGCTGGGGGTTTCATGTGCATGCAATCAATCAATCAATGCATGAAAATAGTAAAGGAAGAGAAAAATTGTCTCTACAGAACATGTACAAATTCTTTCTCATTATTTACTAAACAATATAGTATGATAACTATTTACATGGTAGTTACATTTTATTAGACATTATATTATAAGTAATCTGGAGGTAATTTAAATGTATGGGAGGACTTTTGCAGGTTATATGCAAATATTACAGCATTTTTACACAAGAGATGCTCATACACACATTTTGGTATCTGCAGGAGCTACTATGATGCTGATTTTAATGACTATATCACAACAGAAAAGGGTAGCAAAAATATTTCTAAATAAGAAAATAATTTAAAATGAACATATATGAACAATCTCCCCCTGGACTTTCACTGTGAACTAACCTTATAATGTTAATGCTCTTCAAAGAACTGTATCTCTGTTGAATAATTGACTCAATAGTGGGGTATATGATACACACAGATTTTTTGGCTTTGGCTTTTGTTCTCTTTCGTTTGAGGTTGAAATCTTGTTAGCACTTCCACCTATCTTGAACTCTTCAATGTCAAAGTCAAGGGTACAACAAAATAACATTGTTTTTTTTTTTCTCTCTTTGTCTTCTGGCACATAGGATACGGATCTGATGACATTCAACATCTCTGTACATCGGTCATGGTGGAGAGAACATGGGCCTGGCTGTGTCCGGAGAGTGCTGCCCCCATCAGCCCATGGCATGGTGGATGATTACACATATGTCTCGGTCACAGGCTGTGTTGTCGACTTCCAATACCTAGAGGTCATTCACAGTGCTGTCCAAATACTGCTTTCTGTAAGTGTCACTTTAATATAATTTTCTGTTCAATACTTTTCTTTGCTGACATCTTATATCTACCTATCTGGTAGGTAGTAGCAAGAAGAACAAATAGCAAACACTAGCAGTTGAAACAGCAGCAATCATGATATCATTATGACTATGTAATGGATAGGTATATCATTTTTCTTCACATCCATACATTTTATTTAGAACCAGTTAGTTACTATGGTTTCTTTTTAATTTCCTTTCTTTTTGAACTTTTGTGAATTTCATATATTTTTATTGTACTTAGATCCCTACACCCACCTGCACCCCCTACTACCCCCACACAATTTCATATACTCTATACATATACTTTATATGC
>NW_008341879.1:2280576-2282884 GCF_000622305.1 Nannospalax galili | reverse complement strand
GATAGATGATAGATATAGATAGATGATAGATAGATAGATAGATAGACAGATAGATAGATAGATAGCATCAATGCAAAAACATAACTCTCACATCAAAGGGAATAAGAGATAGTTTATTGTGGAGCCAAATATAAGTGACCATGGCCCAGGAACACAGATTCAGGTTACCCCAAATTCCATGTTCCAGTGTGGTAACAGTTGCCTTACGTTTTTATAGTAACAGAACAAAGAAAAGTCATAAATCAAGGCACTGTTCAAATATTGGTGGATACATTCAGTAGACAGGTCATAGCAAAGTGGGGGCATTTTTACTGTAGGCCTCAAATGCTATCTGATGGCATTCTTAGCTTTTTGACTGGTAAGACAGGGTGGTCGGCTAAGTTAATACATTTTATTAGTCACAAGAATGTTAATTCAGAAACAGAGATGTTTTGCTATTCATGGGGGTTAGAGATATCCCCCAGATAATCTGTGAATAGACTCTGGATCTGCAACATTCCAGATCCTCCATGATCTCCAGAGTGCTAATCAGTTGATGAGCCTTGCAGGAAGTTCAGTCCAAGGTGCAGGAGTTCTTTTGGGAACTTTTCTTTCACAGCTCCCCATGTTGGCCAAGCATCACATTTTCCGCATGCAGGGGCCACATATGTATTTCCAGGTTATCATTAGGAAGGCTCATTCCTAGAATCTGATGTAGATGAGGCTCAGTTGTAGAAGAGATAGCAGTCTTCAGGAGAGAGGAATAGCTAGCTGGTAGAGCCAATAAGAAAGAAACTCCTGGATCGTATCAAAACTATTATCATGATCCATGGGATCTCACTTTTCTTTTGTCCTCCGTATCTGACTTACTATTTGTGTGTGACATAAAATAGGATGATTATATTAAAATAACCAAAAGTATTGCTTGACCAAATGGAATAAATATAACAGATTAAGGCAACAAACATTAAAATAAAAATGAGATTGACTATGTTTCCCCCTGTATTTACAGTTATCTGTACTCTTATGAACTATTTTGTTTATATTTGGAATATGTAAACAAACCTATTGTTTTCTAATGGTTGGCTTTTCTTTGGATGAGTTAGACCTTATAGCTATAACCTCATGAAGTGGCTAGCTCTAACTCTAGTCATTCTTTTCTGTGGATAATACCTTCATCTGTTTTATTATATTGACATCATACCAGCTTTAGTTTAAAAAAAAAAGAAATATATTATGGAAGAAATTACAAAACAATACAGTACCCTTTAAACTTTCTTCTAACAAGAATGTCTTCATTTACATAACAAATGTTAATAACATTAATAAAAACAAGAGATCAAACCTGTTAGGAAATCGGAATTTTATAGGCCTTAAAGGCTTAACCAACTACTTTTTAAAAAATGATTAGAAATGCAAATTGTCCATTTCCTTAGTAAAATATAGATATTGCTTATTTTTTTGTCACAGCTAACTGTACTATATAGGACAACTTAGATGCTCATTTAATCAAAGAACATTAGTACTTAAACTATAAAATATCACGAATATGTTATCAGAATGATATATTGTATACTTTGGATAAAGAGAATTAACCCAAATCTTTGAGTATTTCTATTTATAGAAAATAAGGTTGTAGTTACTTATTAAACATTGGAGTACATTTTAGGTCTGTTTTAGTCTAATTGGTTGAATTTGGTTAATATATATATATAATGTATATAATATACAAATATATATATATAGTATGTAGGTACACAAATTTGAATTTGAAAATGGGGCTTTTATCCAAATTACACTGAATAATTAGGATATATAAAAGAGAAAAATATATAAAAGAGAAAAATACTTAAATCCTTTAAACATGAAAATAGCTAAGGTAGGGGTGCTGCATTTATAACCAAAATTAGCATTGCTTTATCATTTAGGAATATACTAAGTGAATTATTAGCTAAATATAAAAGGGTTTAAGGAACAAAAATTAAGAGGAACATTCAGTTACTTGGGGGTACTTGATTGTCAATTAATTGAAGATGAATCCCACCCAGCATCTCTGAAGTCCACATTGATGAGTCCTTTAGATGAAGCTGGGCCATGAGACTCTTAAAGTTTATCTCCTTGAATTTCGTAGTACAGGAGTAGGTTACAAGTATCTGAATGCAGCCTTTACTCTCCAGTTTAACGGGGTGTTTGATATGATGGTTCTTTTTTCAGTTGATGAAATCCTCTGAATTTCATAATCCTTTAAAGAATATTTTGCAACTAATTTTGAATTTTTAGTAATCACATTTAAAAGTCCTTGTTTCTCTAAGTAAATTAACATTTAAGA
>NW_008341879.1:2264556-2280307 GCF_000622305.1 Nannospalax galili | reverse complement strand
CCAATGCCAAAATGAAAATCTAGGAAGCTATATCCAAAACATAGAAAACATATATATGGCTTCTTAAATTTCTAACAGTAATAAACATAAGTAAAACATATTAATAGTTTTGTTTTGTTTTTAACCAACTTAAAACCATTATTTGTTAAAGATAAGTCATGGTAACAGGCACTTTGCAATCATTTTTATTAAAAAAAAACATTCACTTATCATTAGGGTTTGAGGCATCTAGATGATAAAATTTTGGCATTGGACTTTACTTATTTATTTATTGCCATCTGTTTACAATTATAGTAATTATATTAATCATTTAACAAGTATTTAACTATATTATATTTTTTTAATTGAAAACAGATGAACAATTATCTCAAATATATTATTATAATGTAACATTAAGATTAGTTATAAACTTTAAAAAGTCTTAAACTTTAAGATGTAAACTTGAAGCGGGTATTTGTAAATGACCAATTTTCTTTTTAATGTTTAGAACTGCTTTTACATACACTTGGCAAAGATATGCACCTTGTCAAACTTGTTGGTTGACTTTAAAGAGGCAGTAGTTATCCAAAAGTTCTAAAATGCTTATATTCATAAATATATAACATACATGCAAAATACGGATAAAGCAGAGATAAGTGATCTTTCACAATCCTTGGAATAAAGAGTTCAGCATATTAGGAGAGCTTGCTATAGAACCAGAATTGAGACAAAGATCAAGGAGATAAGATCTTGACCAGACTTTAGCATATCTTGTCTTAAAAAGATTCTTTAAACATTTAAACTTAAAAACTCATGTTAAAATCTAGATTTAAAATATCTAGGACCATTAGTCACTTCTATTTGCTTTGCCAAAGTGGTCACATTGATTTAATATCTTTGATTGGCATACTGGACATGTGGCCATGCTAACTTAAGTCTGTTGGAGTTGGAACCTCTTTCCTTAAAGCTTTAGTTTTACTGTGAGACAAAAGAAGTTGGGCTAACTTAACCACATCAGTTTATATCAGCACTTATTTATAAGCCAATTTGATACCAAGTAAAATATATATATTTAAACATAAGCTCATGTAGACAGTGCGTTCACATGCAGTCATATATAAAAGAATTTTAGCTACCGAGATCTTGTAATTAATTTTTGCTGTGAATGTATCTCCTGTAATTTTTATTATGAAAAGGAAACTCAACAAAAGGTCTTTAGAAAAATATATATATATCATTTTACATGTAATCTAACTTTAATATAATCTTACATTTAGTAGCTTTGTATTAAGAAATATTTTTGAAAGAGAAATGATTGCTACCTCTGACTATTGCACAATTGAAAGTATCTATATATCTATATATCTATATATATATTTAGAACTGTTTGAGAAGGAAATTCTAATCAAAATCTATGTATATAACGTTAGATTTTATTGCTTATTGAAATATTTATCTTATAATTTTAATGAATGCCATTTAGTATAAACCATTAGCATTTAGAAGTTTTGTGGAACATTTAATAGACCCAAATATATTAATAGGTATTTTTTAGATGTTTAGAGTACTCAAGTTTATAATGTAATATGTTTTTATCAAGCCTTTTGATACATTAGTAAAATACATTTATAGATCTGCACACATGCATTTTAACCTTGCATGCCAAAACAAAATAATAATAATAAAAGTAATAATTCTTGTGCACAATAAAAATAAAGAGGAAGGAAAAAACCTGAAGTGGCCAGTTAAAACATTAGCTTGACACAAACACCACATGAAAACAATTATCATAGACATTACACAATTATGTGAAATCCAGGTGCACCAAACAGTGCGAGAAGGCAGAAAGCTTATCTCTCTAGCTCTTTACTATGTTAAAAAAAATGTCTTAGTGGCCTAAAAGAAAGGGTGAAGTTTGCAATGTAGACGTAAGGTAATAGCTCTTTCCCTTTTTAAGAACTAAATAACTGAAGGGTGTTATAAATAAAACTCATGATCTAAGAACCCTATCAATACCTCATAAAGAACATGTGGAGAAAGTAATAGTAACTTGACAAAGCAGATTTTATTTTTTCATAAGGGTGTATTGCATGGTCAGTCAGATCCAGTTTAAGACTCTGCCCAAAAAGAGGAACTCTAAAGAACTCAGCTACCCCAGGCCATTAGGCTCAGGGATGCTTCAGGTGTGGTACAAGGTGTGGTGGGATTAAAATATTAGAATTTCTTGTCATAAACCAAGTTCTAAATTTTTCAGGTTTTGAAAGAGAAGACTAATATTTAATGTGTCTTGTGGGGGGATGCCTTTATATGTGAAACCAGTAGAATTTCCCTTGTCTAAGCTATTAGCATAACATAAATCAGAGGCTATAGCACCAACAGTGAAGGAAACATTAAGACTTTAGGTTAAGAATAACATGCTGTAGTCATCTCAGGCTGTTCTGTTGGAGGCAAGAGACTGAGAGTCAGCTCTTTTCATGGACCCCAGAAAAAGCCATGTGTTGTTGTATCTGACTCTAGTAGCAAGCTATGGATGAGTCTATGAGATTTTTAAGTGGAGTTTTTTTGGCCAGAGAAATAGAAGCAAAGGATCCCAAAGTGCTTAGCAGGGTAGATCCTAGAGGTGACAGATGAGACACTCACCAATGTTTCAAGATGAATCTCACCAGGAGCACCCAGGGACTTCAGGACTGACTGAGACATAGCTGTCACAGGGCCATCATTAGGAGCCTGAGGAGTTCTAAGCCATAGAGAACTCTGCTTAAGCAAAACCAGCATTCCTGGTTTTAATTGCTGAAGGGAAATTTTTAAAATAGCTAGTATAATCCGGGCATGGTGGCACACACCTGTAGTACCAGCACTTGGGAGGCAGAGGCAAGAGGACCTCTGTGAGTTCAAGGCCAGCCTGGTCTACATAGTGAGTTCCAGGACAGCTGGGACTACAGGGAGACCCTGCTTCAAAAAAAAACAAAAAAACAAAAACAAACAAAAAAAAAAATAGCTAGTATAATAAAGACAATTTTAATGTAAACTTAGGTCAGAGAATTAAGGACAAACAAGTTGCTGAAGTGAAGAGAAAATGAAATATATCCAAGCTTCCTGGAAGAAAAGTAGTCTTTCTTAAAACAGGCCATAATCTATTTTCATATAGACCTTTGTACCAGGAGATAAAGAACAGAGGGTAAGGTCAGAGAAAGATGAGATAAGACTAGTCTTAGAATTTATCTTTAGTTCTGATACAATTTCTAAAAATTTAAATTAATTTTAATATTTTCCTTCATTCAAATGTTATTTTTCTTAAAGCTCTTATTTTTGTAAATTGCCAATTTTATAATTTTGTCCTTTTAGACAATTTCACATTTTAATTAAAGCAGACTGCCCAGGTGATGGTTTCAAATTTTATTGCTTAGGATTTTAGTTAAGCACACACATACACAGAAAACCCTGTTTTGGAACATTGAATATTCCCCACTGAGGGGCCAAGTTATCTTTGGTTAGATCTCCCCATTTTTCCAAATACTTGCAAATTGAAAGTTCATAATTATCATATCATCACAAAACCAGCTATTGTAT
This sequence comes from Nannospalax galili, assembly GCF_000622305.1. Lineage (NCBI taxonomy): Eukaryota > Metazoa > Chordata > Mammalia > Rodentia > Spalacidae > Nannospalax > Nannospalax galili. The sequence continues at coordinate 2,276,758 of NW_008341879.1, read as the reverse complement.
CAAGTGGCAGTTTATCTTCAAACACTTCCTCCTTTTTGGAAAACTTGATTTCCATTTTATTAACTAATTTATTTCTTTTCTCCTGAAAAATGGCAAGCCGTTTTATGCTAGCTTGGGAATATATGTTTTTGATTATGTGCTACTTTTGGGATGGACTTTCCCAGATTTCACACTGAGACCGTCTTCTCCCACTGTGTCTTGGGGCTTCCTGCACACTGTTGGAAACATGAGGGTGCTCAAGACACTGGGTGGTCAACCCTTATGTGTGTCTTCCTGGGTGAGCTAATAAAGTCCTTTCTGACCCTGGAATGGGGTATGTTTATGGGTTCCCTTATGAGGCCATTATTCGTCCTGGGGAGTTCCCCCTGACATCTCTACTCTGTAAGAGTGGAAGGAACAGTGCCTTTTGTCTTTGGTGCATTTATGAACAAGCACTCATAATATTCCTAAGCTAAAGGCATCAAGGTTGCAAAAAGTCAGGAGAAATCACAGGGAAAAATGCAAATTTAGGTATTGGAGGAGTGTCTGGAGACAAAGGCCAACTAAATCAAAACATATCAAAAACAAACAAAACCATGACAGACCACAAAACAAATACCATAATGCCTTCAAAGTTCTAGAAGCCACCCATATTAAAATAAGCCAAGCAATCAGAAACAAATTGTTTCTAAAGCAAACAGAAATGGATACTTTAAAGCAAACACTTTGGAAGCTCTCAAGCAAACAAATATTTAAACAAATAGGAACCTTAAAATTGGAAGACTATCTTAAGTTATATTTTTACATATTCCTACATTTGTAAGTTAAAAGACTATATTAAGGCTGGGCGTGGTGGTACATGCCTTTAATCCCAGCACTCAGGAGGCAGAGGCAGGCAGATCTTTGTGAGTTCAAGGCCAACCTGGTCTACATAGTGAGTTCCAGGACAGCTGGGGCTACAGGGAGACCCTGTCTCAAAACGACAAAAAAGAAAAAGAATATATTAGTCAACCCTAAAAACAGCTAAAATGCAAAATATCTGTTTTTCTCAAAACATTTCTCCATTCCTTGAATTAGATATGGGAGAAGTGTTAAGGGAAAATAAGGAAAAAGAAAGAAAAGTTACTGCTAGCAATTATAACAACCAAATGGTCAGAACCAAACATGCTTTAAGAAGTTTGTCTAAAAGCAACAATGAAAAAAAACAAACCGTCAAAACCAAAATACTTTCAAAGCAAACAAACAAAATAGGTACCTCAACAAACACTTTGAAAGCAAACTGAAAACAGTAAAGGTATCTAATAAGTAAGACCCTTAAACAACCAGCTCAGAAAAAACAATTGGACCATCGACCAAACCAAGAGAGATCCGAGAGCCCCAGAAAGAACTCACCAGAATCCATCCGAGGAGACACCATCAGATGGCTGCACTCAGTGGATCCATGCCAATACCTGCTTCCATACAGGTGACTCCTCTGATGAAAAGTGGATAATTCTTGGGGACCCATGCTGGGTGCCATAACTGTTGACGCAAAAACATAACTCATGCCTCAAAAGAGTTAAGAGATAGTTTATTCTGGAGCCAAATTTGAGTGACCATGGCCCAGGAACACAGTTTCAGGTTACCCAAATTCCATGTTCCAGTGTGATAACAGTTGCCTTACATTTTTATAGTAACAGAACAAAGAAATGTCATAAATCAAGACACTTTTCAAATACATTCGTAGATACATTCAGTAGGTGGGTAATAATAAAGTGGGTGGTTTCTACTATAGGTCTCAGATGCTATCTGATGACACTCCTAGCTTTTTGATTGGTGAGACCTGGTTGTCTGCTAAGTTAATATATTTTGTTAGTCACAAGAATGTTAATTCAGGAACAGAGGTAGACAGTGTTTGGCTATTTATGGGATTAAAGATATCACCAGATGATTTGTGGATAGGTTCTGGATCTGCAACATTCCAGACTCTCCACAATCTCCAGAGTGATAACCAGTTGGTGAGCCTTACAGGAAGTTCAGTCCAAGATGCAGGAGTTCTTTTGGGAACTTTTCTTTCACAATAGATTGATAGGTGATAGATAGATAGATAGATAGATAGATAGATAGATAGATAGATGGTGGATGGAGATATATTAAGGCCTATAGAGTCAAATTTGTGATCCCAAATGTCTTTCCATATGGATCATTCCACTGGAGCCTGGTTAACCTACCAAAAGTCACACCCTTAATAGAGATTGACTCCCCCTTCCCAGCAGCCATCAGTTTCCAATAATTCCTCAGGTAGGGTTGGGATTTCTTACTCACTTCCCCATGTGTAAGCTGGGACTTTGGCTTGAGTTACATGGCATTTGTACATGCTGTCATCATTGCTATGAGTTCATATGAGTAACTGGGCAGCTGTCTGAAAAACTTTCTTTGTGGTCATCCACCTCTGGCTCTTAAAATCTTTCTGCTCCCTCTTCCACAACGATCCCTGAGCCTTGGAAGGCAGAAGTTTGATATAGGTGTCCAATTCAGGGATAATCACTCTGCAGTCTCTTATTCTCTACATATTGACTAGTTGTAGCTTTCTCTGTTAATCACTATTTGCTGCATAAGGAAATTTCTCTGGTGAAAGTTGAGAGATACCTTCATCTATAGGAGTTACTTTGGCTTCTAATTTGAGATGTAATCCCTGATATTCAACAAAATAACATCAACACCACCTAAAGTGGGACATTGTCTATTAACTATGTGAGCTTGATGCTAAGACATCTTTCTACAAGTTCACTCCAGTTACAAAGTAAGAAGTTTGGACGCATCCCCAATGGGATGCTCACCGTACACCATAATGCACCTACATTTTGAATAATCATTCCCTAAAAACTAAATCCCTCCGAAGATATTTAACATTTGGTGTCAGGATACAGTTCCATACAGACAGAGAAAGGAACTGGTTGGAGAAACACACAGAAAGCAGATGTACTGGGAGTTCCTTAAGGTAGTTTCATTCCATGAGACTCTACTACTCACATTCTGACCAATGTGTGGAGTGGGGTTATTTAAATATATAACATCATGAACAGTGTGCCTTTGTTTTTCAAACAGGGTCTCACTATGTAGCTCTAGCTGGCCTGGAACTCCCTATGTAAAGCAGGAAGGCCTAGAACTCACAGAAATCCTCCTGCCTCTACCTCCCAAGTGCTGGGATTAATGTTGTACACCACCACCACCATGCCCAGCTAAGAACAGTGAGTCCTTGAAACCTACCAAGAATTAGTCATTGTGGGTCAAAATACAAAATAGCCATTATCAACCTTAGCTTAATGCTAAGGTACTTCCTTTTAGAACGCACTGGGATTCAGATTATTCTAGGTTTCTACAATCTTACTTTGTAAGTACACTGTATCATCATTTTCCAGATAGGTTTAACAATCTTTCCTTATTCTATGACCTTTCTTTAGTCTGACAGCTACAAATAAAACTGAAACAAAATATATGTGGTTAAATGTTTGCTTTAAAAAATGTAGAAGCTGGTGTTCTCATATGATTTTTTCAGCCTATTTTAAAGTATAAAGGAACCATATGCCAGATTCTAAAAAGTTCTTATTAACTTTTTATATTAAAAACATTTTTCTAGACTTACATGTGGAAAAATAAACCTTCTTTAGAAACATTCAGAGTAAATTGCCAAACCAATTTTTGAAATGATGGCACAGTGACCAAATCTTTATAATGCCATAGAATGCACAGAATCAAAAAGTCAGTTCCCCAGAGTAACTCCAACCCAAATGAAGAGCAAGGTGAAAGCATTTGATAAGGAGCTGAGCTGTCACATAAGGGTACCCTAAAGGGAAATCTAAATAAACTACATAGGTTGCCACCTAAATGTACTTGTCACTTGTAAATGAATTCCTTGACATGTTTTAGTGAACAGTCAAAGCTGTCAGTATACATATGTAGTTCTGACTGTATTATATAGCTTTTAGGAAATAAAAGGTTTCTGGGGTAATTTACTTGCAAGACAAAATATTTAATATTTTATTTTTTATATTGAAATATACTATACCTTGATTTCTTTTATACCTATAAAATTATAGTAGACCCTCCCTATAAATAGGGAATATACTCATTTAGTAAATTCCTGAATCCTACAATGTGCTGATATTCTGTAATACACAAATATCCCTGAATCCTATAATACATTGTTCTTGCTATATATATATACATCTATGATAAGATTTATTTAGACACAGTAAGAGGTTAACACCATTTGCAATAGATCTTAGCAATCTCAGCATGTATTTTCTTTCTTTCCTTAAGTCAAGAACTTCTACTTTTTTGCCTATAAGAAATACTTCATAGCTTTTCTGGCTTCACTGAGTTTCCAACATTGTTACTCTTGTGCTTTAACACATTATTAAGGAATAAAAAAGGTCAACACAGGCCTTGCTCACATGATATGGGCTATGGGCTACTAATCCAATATCCAAGATGGAGGATAAAGAAAATAGCATGGATTCATTGATCAGATGAATAGTTCCTGCCCCAGGCAGGTTGGAGAAGAATAGCTACATGTTTCATTACAATAATATCCAAATTAGATGAAATTTAAAATACATGAATTGTTTGTTTCTGGAATATTCCACTTAATATTTTCAAACAGAAGTTGACTTCAGACAGTAGCTGAACCAAAAAGAAAAAAACGTAAATAAGGGGAAACACTTATGTGTAATGTATATAGCTGCTGTTGTTTCTATGTTTCTTTTCATTTCCACATTTAAGTATGGCTACTATTAGAATTCTGACTTCCAGAAGTTTAATGACACAAAATTATGACTATATCCAGTATTTATTCCCTAATATGTGCCAAAATGTGTATCTTATTGTAAAACAGGAATGATGATGGCAGTATTGAGCACCCTGTCAGCGGTACGACAGGCAACAGCCAAGGGATCAAAAGGACAGCTTTGAAATGATGCAGGGTCCTGCAGGCTCTGCTGGACCAAGGGTTATCTTTCTAACTACTGAATGAATAGAAATATCTAGGAGAACCTAGGAAAAGTCAGAGATGACCTCACTCATTGGAGGAGGGTGTCCTGGGTGTTTCAAGACATCTAGTCTCAACCCAGTTAGAGGGAAGTGTTTAAATGATCTAGTCGGGGATGCAACTGTGCTGGTGAATTGAAGAATTCTGCATTTAAGCTATGCTTAGAGCTGGAAGATTCTGGTCAAATTGATACAGGAAAGAAAGGGCAGCCCCTAGAGGGTTCTTAGTCTTATTCACAAAAAAATTTAAGAGTGGACTCACATAGATGCTTTAGGACAATTTTAGTAGAATTTTAAAGAAAAATCCTCAGGGCAGGAATGATGGAAATCTTGGCAGCTGCCTTGAGGAGGACAATGGAGGAGAGAAAGGAAAAAACCATGAAGCCATGCTGCTTTAGAGCCTGTGTGGAAGTCAGACGGGTGGCTGACCAGCAGTTGCATGGTGGGAAGAAGCTTTAGAGAAAAAATAAAGAAATACAGCTTGCTGGGGCAGCCCGACATGTTAGAGAAAGCATGGATAGAAAAAGGATATGAAAGAGAAAAGTAGAGATTATGCTTTTCTGAATTCAGAAAACCAGGCAGACTTACAGAAAGCCAACATATCTGTGGCTGGGTCAAGAAGCAGCACTAGAAGGTGGGATTCCAGGCAGGAAAATTTCACTATCTCATTTACCCAGTAGGTATTCCATTCACCTATTTAGTATGGCTTAAGGTGAGCCTGCCTTCCTAGGGTGGTCCTATGACTAGGTGATTGACCCATAAAACTGGAAAGGTGGGTCTATCAATAAATAGACTAGAGATTTTGATAGTCTTCATCAGTTAATCTTATGGGGATTTTGCTACTGTAACAAAACCTTTGAACAACAAAAAAAAAAACTGCAAATGGGGCTGGAGAGATGGCTCAGCTGTTAAAGAACATTGATTGCTTTGGCAGAGTACCTGAATTTGGTTCCCAGCATCCATATAGGGGTTCACAACCACTCAGAACTCCAGTTCTAGGAGAGCCAACACTCTCTTCTGGCTTCCATGGGTATTTCATGCACTTACACATATACAAGCAAAACATACATATAAAATGAATAAATCAAAACATTTTAATTAGAAGTTCGATAGAAATGACAAAAATAACTAGCAAAGGTGGCCTTGGACTGGGTTCTACACAGTGCTCTACACACACACACACACACACACACACACACACACACACACACACACACCGGCCAGTACACATGCAGTCCTTTCTTAGGCACTCGAGTAGGAGAGAGTGCAAGGCCAAGGGAAGGTTCTTGTTCCCTTCATTCCACAAGGCTGCTCTAAATTGTCAGTGACACCATGTTAAAGATCAGTGTCATATAATCTGTCTTGGTGAGAAGTCAGTGACTGTAGCCAGCCACTGTTCAGCTATGGGGCGATCTGAGATTCTCCTCGGCAGCCTGGCTTCCCGGTCTTGGTTTGTGTGCTCATTTCTCACTGGGAAGATGGCAAGTAGTGTCCAAAATAATCTTGCAGAACCCAGTTTTGCTTCACCCCATCACACAGGTCCCTGCTCCTTGGAAGATAATTACAAAGTACTAATTTAATCACTCTGTTCCTTCTCCCCCAAATCTGGGAAAGATCTTTAAAATTCATATCTCTCTCTCTTTAAAGCTAATTTTAGTCATATTGTCTTGAAGCTTTAGGGTCAAGGACTCTTAGACTTTACGGGTGATAAGTTTCATTGTTTCATATCTTAGAGGTGGTCACCACAGTCAGAGTTGGGGTCATAAAGTTCTGCGTATCAATTTCCCTGGTCCTTTGACTTATTTTTCTCTTGTTACATCCTCATCTGTCCCTGCATTCCACACATATATCAGGTGCATTCAATCTAAATATAAATTAAAACTTCATAGCAAGGTGTAAAGTAACCTTAGACTACCAAGTATCCTTTGGAATCTTTGCCTGCAAAAGGCTGCAGAGACAGCCTCTCCTGCTGCCTTACAGTCAGTTTCACAATGGCAGACACAGGAAGCACTGAAGCTAATTAAGTAGCCTGCACTCATGGAGTAAAAAGTCCAGTCCAAAGTGAGTGAAATTTTAGTTTTTGAAATAGCTTCCTAACAGTGGTATACTACCAAAAAATGTAAGCACAGCTGAAAGTTATTTCTCTGGTTCTCTCTCTCTGTGTCTCTGTGTGTGTATCTCTCTCTGTCTCTCTCTGTCTCTCAAGCACAGCTGAAAGTTATTTCTCTGGTTCTCTCTCTCTGTGTGTCTCTGTGTGTGTGTCTCTCTCTGTCTCTCTCTTAAGCACAGCTGAAAGTTATTTCTCTGGTTCTCTCTGTGTGTCTCTGTGTGTGTGTCTCTCTCTGTCTCTCTCTGTCTCTCAAGCACAGCTGAAAGTTATTTCTCTGGTTCTCTCTCTCTGTGTCTCTCTGTGTGTGTCTCTCTCTGTCTCTCTCTGTCTCTCAAGCACAGCTGAAAGTTATTTCTCTGGTTCTCTCTCTCTCTGTGTCTCTGTGTGTGTCTCTCTCTCTGTCTCTCACTCTCTCTTAAGCACAGCTGAAAGTTATTTCTCTGGTTCTCTCTCTGTGTGTCTCTGTGTGTGTCTCTCTGTCTCTCTCTCTCTCTTAAGCACAGCTGAAAGTTATTTCTCTGGTTCTCTCTCTGTGTGTCTCTGTGTGTGTCTCTCTGTCTCTCTCTCTCTCTTAAGCACAGCTGAAAGTTATTTCTCTGGTTCTCTCTCTGTGTGTCTCTGTGTGTCTCTCTCTGTCTCTCTGTCTCTCTCTCTCTCTCTCATATACACATACACACTGCCTTTAACAACACATCTCTCTCTGTGTGTCTCTGTGTGTGTCTCTCTGTCTCGCTCTCTCTTAAGCACAGCTGAAAGTTATTTCTCTGGTTCTCTGTGTGTGTGTGTCTCTGTGTGTCTCTCTCTGTCTCTCTCTCTGTCTCTCTCTCTCTCTCTCTCTCATATACACATACACACTGCCTTTCTAACAACACACACACTTTCTAACATTTGCATTATTTAACAAACTCTTCTGTACTTGGCATTTCTCCAAGAGCTTTGCAAGTATGAACTTAGTCTTCAAAATGCCCCACAAGGCAGATGTTATTATAGCCATTTTACACATGTCAGAACGAGACTTGCAGAAAGGTTCGGTGATTTGCACATCTTGTGAGAGAACGTGGACCGCAGACCCAGACAGACTCCTGAGTTCCTGCTCTCACCCACATCACTGGCCATCCTTATCCCGGTGCAAAAAGGAGCCTTTAACTTCCTAGTAGCCCATAGCTGAGTTGAGTGTTAAACCTTGGGAGGTGTGAGGGTGGGCATCTCCTGTGGGGTTCATGAGTTTATTTGGCAGCTCCATGATTTGAAAATAATCTAAAGAGTACACATATCTTTGTGTCAGAAGACTTGTAAATAGGGACTGGGGAGATGGCTTGGCCAGTAAAGTGCTTGCCACACAAGCTTGATGATCTGAGTTCAGATTCCCAGCACCCATATTTTTAAAAAAGCCATGTCTGTATCCCTAGTAATGGGTGTGGAGGGACCTAGAGAGATGAACAAATCCCTGGAGCTCACTGGCCAGTCAGTCTAACCAGTGGGTGAGTACTGAGTTCAATGAGAGACCCGACCTCCAAACATGGATTGGAGAGCAATTGAGGCAGACATCCAACCTTTGGCCTGTTGAATATACACCAACATAACACTACACACACATACATTTCACATACATGCACATATACATACAAATATTTGTAGAGTGAATAATTTAAAATGTTTCTTTTCGCCCTTTAGAACATATCTCCCAATCATCTGTTATTAGAAATAGAGGGTTTCCAATTCAGTATCATTAAAAATATCACTTTTTTTTTTCATTTGTTTGTTTGTTTGCTGCGGCTTCCTAGGAACTGGGATGAGGAAAGTCATAGTCACCTCTTACCCCTTCTCAGAACTGCTCCTTTCCTCAGAAAACCTATTTTACATGAAATACATAACTTTTTGCTTTTGCCTACACAGAATTTTGAGCCACTTCTAAGTGCTACATAGATGTTAAATACACAAATCATTTGTTTTTTTTTTATACACCATCACTGTAATAATTCAGTTTTGTCCAAAACCCCAAGTCAACAGTTAAAGATTTACTCACTCGAAGAACCATGTATTACTATATGGAAACACTACGAGGGGGTTTGTGTTCAGGAACAAGAATGTGGTTTGTCAGCGAAACTGTTTGTCCTTAGTGTCTGTATGGTGAACTGTGATTTTCAATCATCTATGTCTCAGAATTTGTGTCTATCCAGTGTACTGTGCTTTTATTGATATTTAATCCACACACCACTGAAAGCACAGCTTCTGGTTGTTTTCAGAATATTCACGGACATGTGTAATCATAGCCAGTCAATTTAGAACATCCTCACCACCCCGGAAAGGAGCCCTGTGAGTTATCATGGCCTGTGCTGCTTCTGCCTGTCTTCGATCCTTTTCTCATTGCTGTGAAAAAAAAAATACCTGACCAAAGCAACTTAGGAAAGGAAGAGTTTATTTTGGCTCACAGTTTTAAAAGAATGCAGCCCATCAAGGAAAGTTTGGCTTCAGGATGAGACAGCTGGCTACATTGTTTCTGCTCAGCTTGCTTTCTTCTTTTTATTCAGTCTAGGACCACAGTCCATGGAATGGCACCACCCACGTTCAGGATGAGCCTTCCCTCTTCAGTTGAACCTTTTGGGAAACATGCCTGTAGATACATCTAAATCAAGACATAGGATTCTAAATTAACAATGAAGATGAACTTTCATGTTCTCTAACTCTAAAGAGCCACATGTGTATGTTCTGTCTCTTTAAATTGACTATAACGGACATTTCATATTGAAATGACACTACGTACTCTTTTGTGCATGCTTCTTTGATTTAACAGCATTTTCAAGGTTCAGGCATACAGTACATACCAGGACCTCATTCCCTTTTATGATGAAATAACACTCCATCAAATGCTTAATTTTAATGTTTATGCTTGCCACAAACATATATCATTTGGCTGAATTGTCAGAAGTATAATTCAAATTTATATAGCATTCACCTTCTGACTGCTAAGACGCTACATAGAATTTCTGCACTCCGTCACATATCTGTATATGTAGCATCACACATCCATCTTCTGGAAACATTTGGTTTACAGATAACAATTATCAGCTCTTGTATAGATACTTAGTCTTTTCTTTTTTAAATAAATAATTTATTGAGAATTTCATGCATGCATATAAGATGTTTTGATCAAATCCATGCCCACTCCCTCCCCTCCAATTCCTCCCATATCTCGCCGATAACTTCATGTACTCTTTCTTCTTGATTCATTTATTTTTTTATGGGGATTCTGGCTACTCTAACATTCCCGCTCTGAAGAGGTAACCCTAAAATCTTTTAAGGATTAGCTAAAAGCTCCCAAATACTTTCAACACTTTTGGCCTTAGGAATGGAGTAGGTTGCTAAGAGGCCCAAGGACATTGCGGATTTTAGCCAAGAAATTGGCTACTTTTCTTTGGGGTCTTTTTACCCTAACTGCCAATTCCTACCTCCTATTCTTATCACACCATCCTCTGAAGAGGTTACCCAAATTCCCAATAGGGAATTGAGATGCCGATCGCTCTGGCTTCTTCCATGCTGAACAGGGACACAGGGTGAGGCAACTGGAAAACACCTTCAGTGGGTCTATCTAAAAGACTCCCAAACTGCATAATTCTTATCTCTGGAGGAAAAGAAAGTCTTTGAATCATGAATAGGAGATGTGAAGGAGAAGTAAAGGTAAGAGTAATTAGCATTAAAAGTTCTAGACAGGGAACTAGAAAAAAGTCAGAACAGAGCAGTTTTCAAATGTTCATGTGAGAGTCCATTGGAATTTCTTGACAAGGGCTTCCGAAAGCATCCCTCTATTGGGTTCCTCCTCATTTTTCTTTTGTCTGCCAAGGCTGGACTCTAGAGTGATGGATTCAGGATTTGCTTTCAGTTTTCGCTTTTCAGATTTATCATCATTTTGATAGCTGTTGGAGTTGTTTGAATCAGTGTCAGTTCCCTCTCAAAGGCTTCTAGATAGGGGGAGAAAACAAATTTATCCATCATTTTAGAACAATAGCTGGTTGTCTCCCTTAGCTACAGGTGGGCACTACAGTATTGAAGACCAAGATTTGAAGTCTTACATCTGAACAGCACTTTCTGGTTAGGAACAAAATCATCAATGAGAAATAATTGTCTAAATAACTTTTTATATAGACGTAAGCCTAATGTCTGGGAAGTGTAATCCCTTGAACTCCTAAAGAAATATACTAATGACTCTACTCTTTAGTTATACTTTCCTTTTGGGTGTTTAAGGCCATACTGTTGGCCCAAATGATGCTTAGTCTTTTCTAAACATGATACTAATGTTCATTAATGCATACAGTGCCTATGGATTTTAATAACTTAAGTCATGTGAAAATTTAAAGGTCAAATTCCTTTTATAAAGTAACTTTTATATCATATATAATAATACATATATGATATTATTTTTTGGTAAATATAATTATTACAAGCATCAAAACCTTATACTATCTTCAAACAAAATTCATTTTCCTAAGTGTCAATGTTCATGATTATAATAATCATGTTTAGAAATTTTCAGAAATTATTACTACTCTACTATTTTAAAATAATCTCCATAGTGAGTTCCAGGACAGCTGGGACTACAAGGAGACCCTGTCTCAAAAAGACAAAAAAAAAATCTCCTAAGCATTATTAAATGTGAAAGTGTGTTATGACATTCAGTAGACTTAAATACAGTTTCATCAAAGAAATGCAAAGTCTAATTAGAAACCATGTCTAGGACAAAAGCCATTAATATAGAAAGTATAAAATTTAATAATTAATCATGACAAACATTGTGGCTATAGGCTTTTAGTGATATTAGAGGCAAGAAATTTAATTTTATTGACACTTTACTTAGGGTAATTTAATGTCATTCAGATATTGGCTGTCTCTCATCTTTATCCTTAGGTTAAAGCAATTGCTAGGTTGAAAAGTAGCTGTTCATAATAATGAGAATAATCTCAAAAGCACTTACATTCTATCCCATGAAATGAAATCTTGTATAAATTCCTTGAAGAAAAGTTTGCCATTTCACGTTTTGTATTTCTTCTAAATGAAAACAAACAGCTCCATTCATTCAAATATACATAC
>NW_008341879.1:2255575-2264455 GCF_000622305.1 Nannospalax galili | reverse complement strand
CGGAAATCACACAATAAAAGTGTCATAGCTTAAAACAGAAAATGAAAGCAGATTTCTAAATAATTAAGATTAATTAATTTCATTGCTTAATTAGCTAGAAAATTAATTTCTACATGCTATTGGAGACCACAGGAAAGAGTAGCATTCAGAGAAGTTGTGACTTTTTTTTCCTTTGTCTAAAAATTCTCTCTTGGATGAGACTAAAGGAAAAAGAATTCCATTTAGAAGTAACACTATAAGAAAGAAAAATAAGAAATTAGGGAAGCAGTGAGCAGTCACTTTGGTTTAAGCAAAGAGTATATGCACATAGATAGTAGTGACTTAAAACTGGAAAGGTTTGAATGAGAGATTTGAATACCAAGTTAAAGAATAGTGTTCAGCAGTGTCCTGTATTATCCACAACATCGAGACTCACTCCCTGAGTTCAAGTATTAAAGCTACTAAAAACCCATGCTATCAGAAAAAATAATCACTGAAAACAAAAATTAGGAATTCTTCCAGATTAACAGAGAAAGAGGCCCATGACAACTGAACAAGATGTGGGATCCTAGACCAAAGACAGACCGAGGTGAGATCATCGTTGAAATTTGTATTAGATCTGTGGATTAGAAAACAGAATTGTGTCAATGTTAACTTTCTGGTTTCTTTTTTAATCATTTTACTGTGACTGTGTACTCTGCTAACACTTAAGGTATCTCATTCAAAAATATGAAGAATCCCTTGTTCTGTTTTTCCAAATTTTCTGTTGTCTGGATTTATTGTAAAATAAAAATATGAGAATTTTTTAAATAATTTAAGACTGCATTTCCAGACAATTTAGTCAAGGAAATGTTTTGAGAAAGTGGAAATTTTTAAGGAAATTTATAAAGTTTCAGTGGAAATGGGTATCAAAAGATAGATCCTAAAACATTACTGAGACTTGGCAAGCAAATAGGCCACAATGAAGAATGAAACAATGTTCGTCTTGCATGCCCAAAGAGGGCCAGGGTTCTGATCACCTGCAGCTGGGAGAAGGAGCTGGGCTCACAGGGCAGACAAGTCCTATACACAGGGTGAGTCTTCACTGCATCCTTCGCCTGGGCATCTATGATGCATATTGCATATTTAAAGGTAATCCCTTCCAGTAAGGAGGGTTTCTCTCTCTCCACCCACCTCCTTTGGATCAGTATCACTATCAGATTGCCCTAAGCAGAGCAGAAGAGAGAAGCAGTAGCAAAAGTATCCAAAAGAACTTTCAAGATTCCAAATGTGAATTTTAGAGAACAGAAATTAATTTTCTTGTATCCCATAATTCTAACTTTATTAAAGTTGTTGGAATTCTTCACTTAAAAAGTGGTCTCTGGAGGCTGAAGAAATGGCTCAGCAGTTAAAAACACTGACTGCTCTTGCAGAGGACCCAGGTTTGAGTCCCAGTACCCACATGCAAACTAACAACCATCTGCAACTCTGGTTCCAAGGGCTCCAATGCCTTCTTCTGATCTCTGCAGGTATTGCACAATATGGGTGCACTTGCATACATGCAGGCAACACATAATACACATAAAATAAAAATAATAAAATATTTTTTTTATTTTTTTAAAAGTGGTCTCTGGAAATTCTCAAAGGTTTGTAAAATTCTGCTACCTTATTATATTGTTGATAAAGACATAGATACTCATACTTATTTTTCTACAACCTGTAAAGCAATGAAGAATTAGCATGACTTCTTTTCAAAATTATATTCTTTTTACCAAGTAGTCTGACACACCCCAGACAAATATCAGATAAAAAGTGAAAATAACAGGCTTATAAAGTTTTTTTTAAAGCTACAAGATTATTCTCTGAAATTTTAATTTTTATATCAATGCATATTTTTGTGTAAACTTATTCAATATAATGGCTTACTATATGAATTATATAGAAATTTGGGGGAATAAATTGTTCTAGAAATCTAAACGTGGAAGGTAGGCCTTAAATATTGAAGCTCGTTAAATTTTAACTACATTTAACTTCACAAATCTTGAGACTAATCACAAATGTTCTTTCTCATGGGATAGCCAGAAATTGTGATGAAGCTGAATTCAGCAATCATAGGACTGGGTTTAGAAGATAATTTGGAGTTCAGAAGACAGCCCTACATGCAGGACAGAACCCTGAATAATGTGTGGAAAATGCAACTAAAGAGACATTTTGGACAGAGGCCAAATCAGGAGAACTTAGTCCCTAATTAAATGAGACAGCAACAGAAAAGAAAATCTCAAATATATTAAGATTGGAACTTAAGTGATAAATAAAAAACTATAGGATTATTAGAGAAAAAGGAAATAATGAATAGTTGATACCTGGAGTTAAACACAAATCATTTAAGTTTATGTGATTAAAAAATTACATAGTAAAAACTATTATGATGGCACATGTCTTTAATCCCAGCACTTGGGAGGCAGAGGCAGGCAAATCTCTGTGAGATCCAGTCCAGCTGGGATACAAGGAGACCCTATCTCAAGAAACAACAATAATAATGATGATGATACATTTAATTTTAATTTGAAAAAGCAAGTAAGAAGAAAGTGTCTAACAATCAGGATCTTGGCATATGCTGGGAAGCTTTGATGCCTTTGGAAGCAGCAATGAGGGTGGACACCTCTGAATGACATGGTAAGCTATTGCTTAGCAAATTATGCCGACTCATTCCACCATAGCTTACTTTCAACTTACTACTCCTATTTTCCCTGTATCTTTATCCTAGAATACAAAAAATTATTTTTACTTTTCTTTTCTTTTTGAGCCCAAAGGGCCTCCGCATCTTGCTACAGACATAAAATACTGTCAGGGTATGTCACAATCACTGATCTGAGTCATTTGTGCACATCTACACAAAACAGGATACTCTTTTGCAAATCTGCAAAAGTCATATGAAGGGACTAGGCTGCACTGTGAAGGAGTGACTGGGGGTGTCTTTGCACAGAACACCTTAGTCTGAAGAACTCTGGTCTCCTTGCCCTGAAATGGGGCTCTCTACATGGGTTCTGGCCATCCCAGACATTTCAGGATTTAATTGCCTGTCTCAAACTTAAAGTATATGTCTGTATCTTGCTACTAGACTCTTGTCAGAAGCTGTTACTCAGATTTTCAAATAGGACAGAGAGGTTGAAATTAATAGAGCCTATAGGACAGGTTTCATGACAGGCTTTAGAGTATTTGAAAGTAAATATTTGTATGTGAGTGAGTTTATGCTGACAGTCATTTAATATCTGGTAACAAGTTTGTAGGAAAGAAAAACATTGTCCTCTGACTTCCTTGAAGAATCTGCCCCACAAAAAACTGGCCACTTAAAGTGATCAACCTGGTTTTGTTAATACTTATGGGTGTAGCCCAGGGTGACTTATTTTAGGAATTGACATTTAAATTGAGCCATGAATAAACTCACTAAATTAATGAGATTAAGTATATTCCAGAATAAACAAATACACACAAGGCTTGCTTTTGAAGAATAAGGGAAAGAGGAATGGGAGATGAAACCAGAGAAACACAGAGGCGCTAAAGATGTAACTCAGCTTGGTTATTGTGTTGTGTACTGGTAATTCTAGCACTTTGGCAGGACTGTAAGTTGAAGGACAAGGACAAAAACCAAACCAAACCACAAACAAACAAACAAACAAACAAAAAAAGCCTAGGCACCATGGTGCATGCCTTTAATCCCAGCACTCATGAGGCAGAAGCAAACAGTTGTCTGTGGATTCAAGCCAGTCTGGTCTAAAAAGGGAGTTCAAGGCCAGCCTGATACACATAGTGAGTTCCAGCCAGGGCTACACGCTGAGACTTTGTCTCAGAAAACAAGAGGAAGAAGAAGAGGAGGCACAGAATTGCAAAACCTGAGTTAATTCTAAAGACTAGAACAACATTACCGTGCTTTACCCTGGAGAGTGGCACCATCTGTATTGAGGAAGGTGACTTGAAAGTGCTCAGAGAATGGACAGACGAGGGAAAAGGAAAAGAAGGGAAAGCGGTAGCATTGACTTGGAGGTAGTTGTGTGAGTAGAAATGTCTAATCCTCAGCACAAGAGGGGAATAACATCTGAGGAAAAGGAAGAAGAGGAAATAGCCCAGGCTTCGTATTGAACGCTGGGAAGGTGATGCTGGCAGCCATTGAGAGGAGAGAATCCAGAATTCTAAAGAAGTCCAGAGAATGTTTATAGCATTTCTTCTTTAAAAAAGGAAAACAGGTTGTTTTTAAAAATATGTTTGAATAATAATAGAAGCCCTTCTAGACACATGGAAAACTTACCCTTCCACCCGAATTTAAGAACAACTTCTGGAAGTAGAAGGCATATTTTCTGATTGCAAAACTCCCACCACTCCAATGGATCAAAATCAAATACCTTCAAGTGGATCAAAATCAATTGTCATTTCATAATAACTTAAAGCAATTAGTGAAGCATCCACCACTCACATTTGCCTAAAAGTAAAATTGATAACAAGAAACTGATTAAATAGTTTTCATTTAAAATTGATTTATATAAAATTCAAGAAAATATTTGCAATGCATAATTATTACACAGTAGCAAAGATAATCAATAAGTCCTACAGACAGTAAAGCATGAAGAAATTAAAATCTTGGAATGCACAACAGCTTTTAATTAATGAGCTAAATTAAATGAAATAAACAGGGATCTGTGTTGTATGGCTTGGTTCTAAAGGACTTTAGAGTCAGTAATTATAATAAGAAGAATCATAGTTATCATTTGCTGAACATGTTCTCTCTACCTGGCATCTTCCTTGATGTGCTAACATGCATACCCTTCATTTAAAGTAGGCTTTATCATCTTTAATGTATGTATATATAACAAAGCTGGGACAAAGCTGCGGCTAGTGGTTGATTCTGATATTTGTTAATGGCTATACTTATGGAGGATACTTTGTTAATACATACAGTGACATGTAGCATAAATGTGTTTATATTTTTAATATACGTTTTAGGAAGACATTAAGGTTTAAAAAATAAATGTGAAATTTTTGTCAATTTGACAATTTCAGGCAAGTCAAAGTTCCTATGTGAGATTTTTATGTCTCAAATATATTGGCAAGAAAAAAATCCTTTTCCAAAGTATTCTCATTAATAAAATTAATTATGTGGTGGAAATTCAAACTACTAGATAATTCTTTTACGTAAATGTTGGAGATGAGGTCTAACTGGAGAACGTAGGTTGGTGGTGGGGGGTTGGTATCCTTGGGGATATGTTATCCCTGACCACTTCTCACATTCTGCTTCCTGGACAGTCATGAAGTCCATGCTCTCTTCGACCACATGTTCTCAAATCTGTGGTATCCTGCCCAAATGTGGGAGACCAAAGACCATGAGTTCACAAGCCCTGTGAAGACATGAGTCAAAACAAATCTTGACCCCCTGAAGTTGATTCTTTCAGGTATTTTGTCATAGGATAAAAAAGTAACAGAAATGTAGGAACAGAAAGATGTATCTGGTTCAAGTTCATAAAGAACAATAAGGAAACAGAAAATGAGGGCATAGCTTTTAGTCTCTGATCCCAGGACCTCTTTACCTGCTAGCAGTTCCTTCAGCATCAAACACTTTCACATTGATAGGAAAGACCTGACTGGGAAGGATTTGGCTGCCTCTAATCTAGAAGTGTGCTTTCATTTCATTCTTTCTTACTTGGAGTAACATGGTAAATTCACCTTTGATCTTTTCTGAAAATTGAATCAGAATTTGTATTTACATATGAGCTATTCTGTAGGATAAGTTAATAAAAATTCAATACCTTTTATATAAGAAGTTAATTGTATTAGTACTCAAATGTGTCTATTGTAGGTGATTCTATTACACTTTGAATAAAACTAAGCTTTAAACTGTACTCATATAAATATGTGCCAACTATAAGCTGTCAATACATAATTATATACATACCATTAATTAAAATATTTTGTGCTATATTAAATTCGATATTTTATATTTGTTTTCATATTTCATTTCAGTATAAAACTTGTCTATAGAATTATTAGCATTCCATGGATTTTAGTTCAATATCACTCAAAAAATATAATTAGAAATAGTAGTTAAAACTTCACATTAAGCCACAGTGGTTTTTTTCTGAACTATTACAATATTTCTTTGCAGTGAATAATAGAATCTTTATTGTTTTCTTTACTGCCATAGACGATATATAGTAGTTATTCACAACAAATAGTGGCTGAGCATTCACTTTGGCCTCACTGAACCAGATACACTCAGTGACTCAATACATCAGACGTAAGACCTGTTGACACAGTCCTCTACTGGTCATTACTGGTTATCACATAACAGAGGAATAAGAATATGCAATTATTTGGCACTTTGTTCTAAGGATTTTTGAAGTTATTTAATTTTGGAAATTTTATTAGTTTTATTTCACGAATAAGGAAGCTAAGGCAAGAAATTGTTACACATATGGTCCAAAGTCACATAGCTAACAAGCAGCAGGACAAAATGTTAAGCCTTCTGATTCTCAGCCAAAGATTACTACCAGAATTGGCTTCCAGTGAGATGTAATTGACAATGAATCCTCCTTGACAATCAGAGGTGAAAGATGACCCAGTTTCTGCTTCCCTAACCAGATGCTGAAACAAAGACTTTGCAGATCTTTGAAACTGTAAGAGAGAAGAGAATGTGGTTACTCTGACGACAGGCTCAATACTCTGGGGCTGCTCCTCCTCAGTTCTCTGTGTTCTCTGCAGCACAGACATTCACACTGGGGAACAGAAGAATTGAAGTCTGTTCACCAAACTCTATCCTTCTTTCATCCAACATTTTCTTGGAATGTTAAATCCCTGGAATTCCAGGGTGTCCTGCTGGGATCTAAAAGGCTCTTTTGTTGGAAAAATAAGTTCCACTTTCAAGCCTGATAAGTTATGTCGCTGTAGAAGCTGATGGCCACCTTAGAGCACACCTATCCTGCGGGGAGTAGATTTGTGAAAAGCAAGGGACACACAGAGGCAGAGGCAAACAAGCAGAGATGATCCGGACATGTTCGAGCCAGCCCTACCCTTAGACCTTTCCTGTACAAAACTCAGTGAATGCTCTTTTACTTATATCAGTTTGACGGACAGTTTCTCTTACCAGGACCACTTCCTCATCAATTTTTTTTAATGCCTACATAGTCTCTTATTTTCTGAGTGTTTATTTTATACTTAGAAACTTAGGGGTGTGTGGTTGTGTGTGTGTGTGTGTGTGACTGAAGTTCAAAACCACGGCCACACACATGCTAGGCAAACACTCTACATTGGGATTTTTAACTTAAAGGAGCTTTGGCGTCATCTAGTCCAATCTTCTCACAATCTACAGTCACCTGCACCAAATACACCATCAGCTACATGTTGCTGTAGGGCAGATGGAATTGAGCAGATGCAGATAGAGATGTGCTATGAATTTAAGGGACACACTGGAGTTTGAAAACAGTGCAAAATAGAATGATAAACTATCACCTTGATTATTTGTCTTATATTGATTATATATCAAAATAAAAGTAATTTGAATGTACTCGATTTAAATAGAATCTTTTATTAAATTAGTTTCTCTTATTCCTTTTTATCTCTTAATGTGGTTATAAGGCAATTTACAGTCACATGTGTAGCCCACATCATGTTTCTATTGGACAGTGCTGGTCTAAGGCATCTCTGACAAATGTTGATGTAAGCTCTGATTAAACACACTCATTCCCCCTCTAGTCAGACCCATCTATTACTGCGTTGCTCTAAAGTGTAAAAATGATTTTTAGTCTGTTAATCTGTAATAAATCACGTTAGAGCTTCCCTCTATTGGCAGTAGTTCTGCCTCCTGTGTATCACAGAGTATCTACTCCTCATTCATATCCAGCCCTTCTGACTTGTTGCTGGAAAGTTGCCATCCAGTCGAACACAGATAAAGAACAGACTCCTGCTACAGAACAGGGAAGTTCTCAACCCCAAAGGGTATGGCCTGGAGAGAGCACCAAATTGAGGGCACACAGCAGGGATACTGTGTCTTGCCCTGAATTATTTCATAGGAAGTAACATTGATATCTGGGCTGTGAAAAAGACAGTAGTTGAAAGGGTATGAGCATTCTGTGTCTATTTTGAGCACACAGAACCTCCAATATCATCACCTAATCCAAGCAGGGCCTCATGGAGACAGACTGGTACTGATGACAAGGTTTCCTTGTCGTGAGCATCCTCAATAAAATGCCGAGAATATTAATTCATTTTATTTTTTATTTTTTATGTGTATGCGTGTATTGCCTGCATGTAGGTAAGTGCACCCGTGTCGTGCAATGCCCTCGGAGGACAGTAGAGGCTGTTGGATCCCCTGGAACTGGAGTTATGGACAGTTGTAAGCTGCCATGTGGGTGCTGGGATTCAAACCCGGATCTTCTGCAAGAACAACCAGTGTTCTTAACTGCAGAGCCATCTCTCCAGCCCTTATTTTTGAATTAAAAAAATAAACACAAGTAAACTAGAATGTAGTAGAGCAGTGCTTTCATATGTTTTAAGATTACAGGATTCCAGTTCTGGGTGCCTATTCCTATAATTAAGCAGAATTCAAATCTTCCAAGGAAAAAACCCCAAAACACTAGCATGTGTGTTTGACACATTCTCACATGTAAATTATTCTCCTTGTAGTGTGTGGGCACCCACACCAAAGTAAGTCTTTTTTTTTTTATTTTAAATTTTTTTTTTTTACAATTAAAGTTACATTTTAACAATATACAAAATATTACAGTAATTCAGATTTTTTGGCATAATGATTACAGATTTGATAAATACATTTTATATCACATAATAGCGATGAGGATTATACAAAAGCTATTAAAACAATTATGAGAATAAATTCTATTGTCACTTAAGTATCTAAAGCTATTTTCCTTTGCATTC
>NW_008341879.1:2244178-2250081 GCF_000622305.1 Nannospalax galili | reverse complement strand
CAGGGAAGCAGAGAGAGGTGAGGGTGGGGCCAGGACCAGAAGCGGTGCTCCTGGGGCCCAAGAAAGGGACTGAGTTGGTCTTGGTGAGAAGGGTCAGGAAGCAGTATTGGTTCCCCAGGTGTCTGGGGCTCCAAGACTAGGAATGGCACAGGGCCCAAACTAGGAGTCTAGAACAGCGGGGAGGGATGGAAGGGTGAATGTGGCTTAGGGAGTCCCGGCGCAGAGGGCTGCACTATAGACTTACCCCAAGAGGTCTGAGGATAGTAGTGCAGGCTAGGAGAGTTAGCCGGTGGTGCAGGCCCAGGGAAGCAGAGAGAGGTGAGACCAGGGTCCAGGACCAGAAGCGGTGCTCCCCAAGAGGCCTGAGGATAGTCCAAAGTACGTCTTTTTAATTGAGATTATATTTCAGGAAACTGACATTAAAACCACATCCTGAAACTAGAAACATATTGTGCCAAAACCTACTGGTATTTTTTTTTTATTTCTTGTTGTTTCAACTTAGAACATACTATTAATCACTAGAATTTACAATTTAGTCTGCTGACATATTTTTCTGACCTAAAGAAAACTTTTTATTGGAATAAATTTCGTAGCAAAACCCTTATATAAGTTCTAAAGTTCATGCCAGGTCCTAATTACTGCATGTAGGATTTGTGGACACAGCAATATGCCCCCAATTATCCAGACACATAAGTTAAGAAGTAACAAACTGTGTGGTGATAAGTTTAATTCAAAATATTAGCAGATGCTAAGGTGCATCACAGTCCTTCAATCCCCACAATCAACTTACTTCCAAACTACAAGCATGTCAGAAATGGATGTTCAATCTACATGATGCCCAAATTAGTCAGTTAACTCTGTTTATTCAACTCAGATAAGTGAATGTGAAAAAAAAAAAAAACAATGATTTGATGAGCTACTTTTTTCCAAAAAAGAATGATCAGATAATCTAAGAAGTCTAAGAAGATTTAAAGAAACAATCTAAAGAGCCAGGGCTCCATCCCATCTCATTTATTACCCTAAACTCACTTTGCTCCTTCTTTTTACTTCCAAAATAATCTTCTGCTCTTTATGGTAGCTCTCTCCATAAGGAAGTTCTCCATACCATCAAGCCTAAAGTTCCTCAAATCCCATTGTCTCTGTACCACCCTGGATAATGAAGTGTTTAGGTCATTTCTGTAAATAGTTTACATATTAAGTCATTCTGGGAAAACCTTCCATCCATATACCTTCAACTCATCTCTGATAGGCTACTTGGCACTGTTACCTCTCCCTGTTGATGTATGGAGCCTGAGGTGACCTTCAATAATTTTTTCCTTTTAGTATTTGTGTATTTACAAATGCTAGTATCTCCGCTAGAGTATGAACAGCAACTGAGAGTTTGTTCTAACCAAATCAAATGGGAAAGACAAAAAATATCCATCCCATCCTGTATAAGGTTATATGGCAAAAGTGATGGTATGTCCCACCCGTGAATATTTTCCATCACATAGAACCCAGAGGCTGTGAATGTGCAGTGAGAACCAAAAAGACACAAACTCACCAAACATCTCTGCTAGCTAGTAACTTCATGGCAATGCAAGAGGACCTAGATGTCACAGAGGAAAGTAAGAGCCAGGGAGGATTTTGCCTGAATTGTTAAGCTACTGCATAACTTGCACAGAAGCATCAGCACAAAGAAGAGTCACTGACTTAAGATGTACCTTAGTGATTCTGGACTGATGTATAGAATACTAGAGCGGGTAGCTTAGTAGTACATAGACATTATCTCTATGTGAGCTCAGATGCTGTATTTAGCCAAAAAGAAATCGGCAATTATAAATGTGTTCAAAATTAAAAGAAATCATGTTTATTAATGAAAGGAAAATATGATAATGTTTTAATGGTAAGAAATACAAAATAAAATATAAAAGCATCAAGATGGATATTTTAGAATTTAAATTCTCAATAACTGAACTGAAAAAAAAGCCACTGAGAATATTTAATAACAGATTTGGAATGGTAGAGGAAAGAATTAAGAGCACTGATTACTCTTGCAAAGGACCCAGGTTCGATTCCCACATCCACATGATGGCTAACAACCATCTGTAACTCCAGTTCCAGGGGATCCAATACTACCTTTTGGTCACTTACACACATGCAGGCAATACACTCATACACATAAAAATAATGAAAATAATAAGTAATAAAAACAAATAAAAAAATCACTTTAAGAAACTAAAGTGCTGGAGAAATGGCTCAGTGATTAAAAGCACTGGCTGTTCTTGAAAAGGACCCAGGTTCAATTCCCAGCACCCACATGGACATTAACAGTACTCCTAACTCCAGTTCCATGGGATACAAGACCCTCTTCTAGCCTTCCTGGACACTGCATGCATGTGTTACACTTACATCCATGCATGCAGGCAAACCATTCATACACATAAAATTAAAATAAATAATTTTTTTAAAAAAACCAAAGAGTCTGAGGAGATGATTTAGCAATTAAGAACACTTGCTGCTCTTCCAGTTCCAGGGCCCACTTGGGGCCTCTCACAACCATCTGTAACTTTAGTTCCAGGAGTTCTGATAGTCTCTTCTGGCCCCCATAGGCACTGCATGCACATGGTGTGCAGAAAGACAGACAGACGCACTCATGCACGTACGCACACAAACATAAATAAAAATTAAATTTTTAAAAAAGAAACTAGAAAAAAAGAGCAACTTATCCTAAAGAAAACAATAAAGAGGCTGGGCCTGGTGGCGCACGCCTTTAATTACAGCACTTGGGAGTCAGAGGCAGGCAGATCTCTGTGATTTCAAGGCCAGCCTGGTCTCCATAGTGAATCCAGGCCACCAAAAAAAAAAAAAAAAAAAAAAAAAAAAAAAAAAAAAAAAAAACAATAAAGCGCAAAGCAGGAATCAATGAAATTGAAATAGAAATAGATTGGGCTGGCCATCTTGTGCTCATCTGTTATGTCCTGTCTCTGGTCAGGATGCCTGGGAGACCTGCTGCAACCTCTCTCATCCTGTGACCTGCTAGAACTAGGAAAACCATAGGGAAACAAGAGGTCGGATGTCTGGGATCTCAGAAATGGGTAGCGCATCAGCAAACCTGAACTGATCTTGAAATTCGAGCATGAGTTTGGAACACAGAATGTACCTCTCAGATGTTCATAAACTGAGTGTCTCCATTAAGACTAGCCAGAAAAATCAAGACAGAAATTTAGGCAAGTGAAAATTATCAACAGCAATACATCAAATTAAGAGATGGCTGAAAACTAAAGGTCCGACAGAAAAGTCGCTAACAAAAGATCCAATGAATGTAAAGCATCAGTTTTACCAGAAGTCATAGTATATCAGGAGTCAGACATCTCACACCTGTGAATGTGAAGAACATACAAAAGCTTTCTATTCTAAGTTAACCCTCAGTTAACACTAATGGCTTCATGCAGTGTAAAGAATGAGGAAAACTTTGTCTGAGAAGTCACACCTCACTGTACATAGGAGAATGCATACGGGGAGAAGCCTATGATTATAAAGAGTGCAGGAAAGCTTTCTACTACAAGTCACACCTCACTCGACACGAGAGAAGTCTTAGATAAGAAAAACTATGAATGTAAAGAATGTAAAACAGTTTACTAGAGTCAGAATGCATGCACATGTGGAAACTGATGCAGGCAAAGAATGCATAAAAACTTTCTACTGTAAGTCTGACCTCACTCAGCATCAGAGAACGCTTAGAGATGTAAGGCACAGAGGATGTAAAGAATGTAGAAATCTTCATACTCTAAAACTCCTCTACTTATATCAGAAAACTCAGACGTGTGAAAAAATGCTGTGAATTTGCAGAATGTAGGAAAACTTTCTATAAGCCAAAGCTTGGATATCAGAGTTTACAATAACCCTGTATGATCTTGATTATCAATTTCATGGGATTTCAGATCACCATGGAAACAAACCTCTGGGTATGTCTGTGAAGGAATTTCTAAATTGTGCTCATTGAGATGGAAACACCCACCTTAAATGAGGATGGCACCATTCCTTGGGGTGGGGCCCTGACCTGAATACAAAAGACAGTGAGATGGGTACATTCATCTTTCTTGGCTTCCTGACTGAGTACAATATGAACATCCACCTCATACCTTCCCTCAAACTATGAGCCACAGTGATCCTTCCTTCACTAAGATAAAAGAAGAAATGGAAAATGGAGCACAAACAATACAGCAAAGATTAGCACTAAGATTAACATAAATGAAAAGCCTTTAGGTAACTTGACTAAGACAAAAATCAAAGAAGGTACAGATTACCAAGATCATGAGTGAAACAAAGGAACACAATTATTGGCCTGAGAGAAAGTAAAAGAATAAGAAAATATTACAAGTAACTATGGTAACAATTTAGAAAGTCACATAAAATGGGCAAATTACCAAAACTGACCCAAACAATTCTGAATTGATTTCTGAATATTTTAAGAAGTAACAAAGTTAGGAATTAAAAACTACCAAACAAAGCAAAAATCTTAATCCAACTAATTTTTTGGTGAATTCTATCAAGTATCTTTAAATACATAGTACCACCACTTCAAGGCATAATTGAGTACTAGGAAACACTTTCGAAATCCTTCCATTCGGTTGGTATTACTGAAATGGAAAAGCTATCACAAAGACAAGGCAGAGAAAACTATAGACTAAGATCTCTGTGCGTAGACACACAGTCTTTCAGATATTAGCATGCTGAATCTAGCAAGACATGAAAAGTTTCACTTTCAACTGAAAGCCATGGTAAATTACTAATTCAGCTATAATAGAAGACAGCGATAAATGGAGATTTCTGGACAGTTGCAATGTCCATACAGTCCTAGCATAGATGTAAAATGGTGCAGCTGACATGGAAAAGAGTCTGACGGTTCCTCAAAAGCTTGAACATGGAGTTTTCATATAAGATAGTAATTTCTCTTTTTAATAAAGACATAAATTCACAAATAGATTATACATAAAATGCTCATAGTGGCTTCATTGTAACAGCCAAAAGTTAGAAACAACCATAATAACATACATCAACTCGTGCAGAAGGATGCATGGTGAGTTACTTAGCAAAACTGAAAAAAAAAAACCTACACAGGCCATCACTGGTGATCCAGACAGTAGTAACAAAAGGGCACAGAAAAAGAATTGATCTTGTAATTGCATTCTGTCAAACAGCTAGATAAGCAGGCAGCAATTTTGCATTAGAATGCATTTGGTTAGCCCATTTACAATGGACTGGTAATCCCATAAATATTTATTGTCAAACTAAAGAAAGCAGCATAAGCTTTTACCCTTTGAGAAAGGTCTGCAACACGTATGGTGTCAGTGAAGTATAAAATCCTGGTAATTTGGTGCCTTCTTAATATGTCAAAGGCTGGGCTGGACACATGCACAGAGCTGAACACAGCCATGTGAGGCATACTCCTGGAGGGCAAGGGTGAGCTCATGCTTCAGCTGGTAAGCTCTGGAGCCTACAGCTGCTCTCTGCCCTGACCTGAGGAAGCAGGGCAATGTGGAACCCACGGATTAGCAGGCATAATTTCAAATAGCTGGGAAGAAGGATGAACCCACTGAATAAAATAACCATGAGAAGAAGAAGACAGAACAAGGAAAGACTTTCCTCAAAGTGATTTTATGTCTGTACACTACGTGTTAATCCTTCAAAATGATTGGAAGGAATAAACTGATTCTTTCTTTGAATGGAATGGTGTCACTCAAGTAATAAATATATTCTAGTTCTAATTCTTTGTGCTGCGTGTGCCCAATAAGCAATTATTAAATATGTCACTTATTATTTTATAGGTTGTTTTCATATCCTGTCTCCCCCCTCAAAAAAAAAGATTTAGGCAGCTAATAATAAGAGCAAGAAAATAAAAGGACTCAAAATAGCTATTA
>NW_008341879.1:2214215-2244146 GCF_000622305.1 Nannospalax galili | reverse complement strand
AAATAAAAATAGCTTTAGATATTTAAGTGACAATTGAATTTATTCTCATAATTGTTTTAATAGCTTTTGTATAATCTTCATCGCTATTATGAGATATGAAATGTATTTATCAAACCTGTAATCATTATGCCAAAAAATCTGAATTACTGTAATATTTTGTATAGTTAAAACTGTAACTTTAATTGTAAAAAAAAAAAAATTAAAATAAAAAAAAGACCAAAAAAAAAACCAACAACAACAACAACAACAAAAAAAAATCTCAGCCTTCAAGACAAGAAAAAGTATAATAATTAAAATGATAATATAAACATCCTTTGCACAATCTGAATGAACAGGAAAAGTTCAGAGAATGAGTATGATTATGCCTGGATTTGGAATGTTATTAGAACTTCTCAGATCTACCCATCGACATTACATTTGTTTCTTTTGCTGTGTTATTGTGAAGATGTTCCTGTGTGTGTAGAGGGGGTTGTACATGAGCATCCGTGTGTGTTTGTGTGTGTGTGTGTGTGTGTGTGTGTGTGTAAATAGTACTAAACATTTCTATTAACATTTAAAAGGAAAACTCAGAAGCTGCATGTAAGTCTGAAAATTGGGATTCTCAGAGAACAAACTATAACAAGGAAATAACAACTTGCTCTTAAATTATCCTATGCCTGTCCACTTTCCAGGCACTGGAGATATACAGAAAACAAAACAAAAAACAAACATGGTCTTGTCCCCTTCGTGCTTAAAAGATTTATAGAAAGACATGGTTTGGATAAGGAAGGACTTCTGTGTTAGGTTGAACCACATGAGGTTGCCATTTCTGTAGGTCAAAAGAGTCAAATATTAGAACTCCAGGGACTTAAAAATACTAAAATTTGTCTGAGGATGCTTCAGCTACCTTCACCTGTGACATTTTAGAGTGAGTCTGTCACTGGGATGCATTTTTCTATCAAGAAACACTCACACATAAGTGGTGTACTGGGGGAAATTCCTAGAACTTCAAGAGCAGGAGTTGGATTCAGCTGAACCTTGTGAAAGATGGATGCCACCCACGCTCACTCTCAGCACAGCATTGCTGTCCTGTCAGTTATCTTCACCATAGACACCAGCCCAGCATGGCTCCAAATCATAATCCTTGCCTCCTACTTTCTTGCTTGACTGAGAACTCACAGGCATGTTTTACAATCTGGAGAGGACGAATTCCACCTGCACAGCTCATCTTTTGGGACCACGTTGCAGATTTCTGGCCAGTTTAAAAAACTACCTCTTTGAGATTAAAACCAACCAGTAGGAAAATCATCTGTGACTATGCAAATAAAATAGCTATATCCAGGTGGGGGAGGGGGGCACTTTTTGAAATGAGGATGTGGTGGACACGCCGTTGGGCCTGAGACCTATCAGAATTTCCCCTAGTAAGGTTGGTGTGACACCTGAGTTGGTACTAGAAATGTAAGACTGAGCCGGTAACATTTTATTTTCAGTTCTAAGACTATTCAAGAAATGCATTCTTCGTATCTCTACCAAGAATATCTCTAACTTCCTCAAACCTGGCATTTCTACATTAAATAATTTGTATCAGTGCTGGAATTTGAACCTGGGTGGTGGGGAGGGGAGGGTGACTAATTAAGTTGTAACAGCAAGATGCCCTCTTTTATTAATTCACTCCTTCTGAGAATATAGGCAGTAATTGACAGTCATTCCCTTTCTGCTTACTCACATTAGACATGCTTTACTATCTGCTCTTTGACGTTTAACATAAGAAGACTCTCAAGTGCCAACAGCTCCAAGGTGAGCCTGTGAGCTCCAGTTCCAGTGGCATCTGTTTTGTCTCATCTTACCATGTTGTCTTCTGTCTCCCTCTAGCCACTATGAAGAGCCTTTACACACATAGCATGTCATTTCTCTAAGGAAGTAAAGTGGCTTGACTAGCAATAAATGACCTCATAATGAGGTAATTATTTTTAACACATGTAGATTCTAGCCTGGTGCTAATAAATATCAAATGGAGCATGAGGCAAATGTCACAGAAAACCCTTTACATGTTCAATGTAGTGTGTAAGTACAAGAAAAATCCATTCAACTGTCACTAATAAATGCTATTAATAAATAAAATATCATCAAGCAAAAGTGGAATTCAGTAACAGAACTCTACTTATAAAATAGGCCTTCAACCTGAAGTTATGATCAGGAAAATCTATAATCTGCTCCCATACCAAATCTACCTACAGATGTTGTTCACATATCTTCTAAAGCATTTCCTAATGAGGACTGAGAAGGGTAGTGAGTAGGAGAAATGGGTATCTTCTGGGTTTCAACAGGTTTTCTATCATCATTTTCTTGGGTTGCCAGTATGTGAAACACTGTCCCCCAGCCAGTTGTGACTACAGCCCTATACTTCTCTATATAACAAAGAGTCTAGGTTGGTGGCAGTGCAGAATAGGGCCCCCGAAAAAGGACTGTGAGAATCTAAGATGGTGAAAGGCAGGACATGCATCTAGCTGCCTGCTGGCTCCTGCTCCCTCTATCTGGTTGCCATCTAGTTCATTTTGCAAGCATTCATCAATCCATCACATCCAGAGCTCTTGATGGATAACTTCTATGTATATATCTTAGTGATGACCAGAAGTTACCTCAAGGCAGAACATATGAAAATATCTGGAGAGCAAGGTCCAGGAATTGGTGTAGTTTACAAAGTCTAAAGTTGATTCTGATTGACAGGGATGTCAGAATTCTACCCACTTAGAGGTACAGGTACGGATGGATGGATTCCTAATACCAAATGGCTTTGGCTTTTCTGTCTATTCCTTAAATCTCATTGCTACTCTCTTCCCTCCCTCTTAAAGTTAAAACTGAAAAAAGAAAAAGACAACTGATACTTCTGAAGTTTTCACTAATATTTATCATTGTCATAAATTCAGGAAAACATTGGTTAAAAAGAAAGATGTACGTTTCCTTCATTACGTTCAAGGGCCCACAAATTCCATCTACAAATCCCTTGAATAACTGTAAGTTGGGAAGCACACAAACAGGATTTGAAAGCACTACTATGTGGTGGAAAAGAGACTCAACCACCTGGAATTAGTCAATTTAAGTTTCCAGCTCCAAAATTGACTGCATTACCTTGAGCCAGAGGTTACTTTTTTCAGTTTTATGATGGAATTAAAAGAGAATTGATAGCTTAACAATGCTACATAAGCTTTAAACTTAAGAGAATGTAGTAGCCTAGACTATTGTAAGTGTTCAAAAATATGCCTAATGGATATGATCATCTTAGTCGCCTAGAACATCCTTATGCTCAGAAAATCAATATCATATGAATTCACTTTAACCACAGCAGTAAGTTCTTGCTTTCATTGAAATCACTACTTACCAGTTACACCAACAAATTGTGTGTGTGTGTGTGTGTGTGTGTGTGTGTGTATAAAATAACCTTGAAGTTCATGGTTCTTCAAAAATCCATTGGTCATCTGTTGAATACATCCTAAAAGCCCTTCCAAAGACCATTCCACACAGTGCGTTGATTTTGTAAACAAAATGACTGATTTTAATCATCTACACATATGTGGAAGTTCACCAAGTGAGATGCTATTTCTGGTGTTCAGGTAAGCAGTGGACAGCAGGTTGCCTTGTGCAGAATGCATCTGCACAGAAATACTTGTCTAGCACTTAAGTATATGAAAAGAGACAATTGAGGACCAAATGTATGCAGACATCTGAATCTGCAAAAAATATTTTTTCAAACACTGAAATCTCAAAGAATCACTTGAGCCAGGAGCTCCAGTCCCAGCCACAGATTTTGTACTGGGCATGCAGAATCCTGAGCACTGTATAATTGGGATTTTGTAAAGCGGAACATGATTTTTATGAGAGAATACTGGTTCTTATTACAGGGAGAGAGAGACAGAGAGAAACAGAGAGAGAGACAGAGAGGGAGAGACAGAGAGAGACTGAGAGAGAGAGAGACGAAGAGAGAGACAGAGAGAGAGAAGCTAACAAGAACTTAAAAGTGAGACAACTCTGGAGGGACTGCCATTTTTAAAGAGGTCCACGAGCACTTTTAGGGTGTCTTCATCCTGATATGCTGGTCCTCCCAGTTCACTGGAAAAGTTTACTCATTCGTCATCTGTCATTGCTGAAAAGAGAACAGAATAATCTCCCATGCAATTTATTTAAAGAACAGTGGCTCTGTTGTGCTATCACAGGAACTGGAAATATTTTCCACCTATTTCTTCTACATGTTTCATTTGATGTGATCATTTATTCTCTGAAAAAGACGGAACATTTCGTTTCAAAAAGAATCTGAACTCAGGAGGTTTAAAATATTTCTTAGTTCTTTCTTTATTGGAAATCATTTTCATATCTAAGCAATAACATGATAAATGGATTCTCCGGGCCCTAAAACTTAGAGCCTAAAAGGAGCCCTCTTATCACCCTAAAGTTTAAAAATGCAGATTGCAAATAACCAGCAGGGAGAATCAGTAGAATAGACTCTTTGGTCATAGGTAAACATAGTATGAAGCACTGGCAAGAAATTTGTAGACATGCAAGGTAGACATGTCAATATACCAAAACATGGCAGACCATGTCCAGTTGAGGGTCTTATACCTGGAACAAAGGCTACATAATGAAACATTGTCCCGTGACTCTCCTGGGTCTCTCCTTCATCACCCACTGCCTTGCTTGTTTCTTCCAATGTCTGATGGACAGAGGAATGAAAAACATTCAATGAGCAGTAGAATCTCAACAAAGTTAAAAAACTCATAATGTGGCTGAAAGTGCAGCCCAGAGTAGAGCACTTGCCCAGCATGCATGAGGGCTGACTTCTATGTCTAGCACCGCTACCAAAAGCAGAACAATACAAAAATGTAATGGTATAGGTTGGACTGTATCCTCCAAATAATTCTTGTATTGAAGTCCTCATCTGCCCCTCTGTGATGCTGAATTGTCTGTTTTGGAAAAAAGCTTGCTATGGATACAATTAGTTGAGATGAGGCCATACTAGAGTAGGATAAACTCTGATCTCATATGACTGGCACCATATTATAAAGGGGAAATTTGAAGACAGACCTACACACAGGCAGATACATGTAAAAACTGGAATTATGATACCACAAATTAAGAAATGACCAGAACCTATGAGGTAGCCTACAGCAGATCCTTCACTGTGATTTGATGGGAACATGGCCTTTCAGGCACATTAAATACCTTTAATGTCGGTCCTACAAAATTGAGACAATTAATTTATTATATTTTTTTCAGCAGCAACAGTCCTAGAAAACTAATATATAAAACTATATATACATACACATGTACACACACACACACAGAGCAATAAAGAATTTCAAAGTACTGTCTCAAAAATATTGAAAGGTATGTAAAGAAAGATACTCTACCAAAGAGAGTTCACCCATCAGTAGCTAAGATGCCTATAGTGAACTCATCCTAAGCGGCAGGACTCCTGAACAGACACCTCACAGTGATCAGATGAAGACTCAGAAGGAAGTTAAAGAAAGCTGAAGACCAATTACACAAGAAGTCTTGTTCAGAAGGACTGCTTTAAGATCAAATTTAGAGCTGGTTAAATGTCATCCTCCTCATGTTTAAACAGACATGGAAACAGGACATGGAGCTAAGCATGTGTGTGGATTTAGGGGAACATGCACATGGCAAGAAGAGATAGATGCATAGACGGGGAGTAGCTCCCACCAGAATGTCATTGTGCTGTGGTTTGGGTCTCAAGTGCCCCCCAAGGGCCCATGCATTCAAGACTCATTCCATAGCCGGTGGTGCTGATGACAGGTGGTGGGACCTTAGGGGGTCCACAAATAGAAGGAAGCTCGATCACTGAGGATAGTGACCTTGAAGAACACATTGGGACCCTGGTCCTCGCCCCCCCTTTTTTTCTTTCCTTCCTTGCTGCCATGAAATGAGCATTTTCCTCCACCACTATGCACACCCTTGCTTATGTAGCTCAGACTATCCCTAACCCCTGATGTAACCCAGTTTGGCCTTAGGCTCTTGATCCTTCTGCCTCAATCTCCCAAGTATTCAAATTATGGGTTTGTGTCATCAGACTCAAAAATCTTTTCCCTTTTAAAATTGATTTATCTCAGGTATTTTGCTACAGTAGAAGAAAGGTGACTAACACAGCCACACATCTCTTTCTTAAATTGGCTATACTGTAGCCATAACTAGATTATAAGTAGATTATTATTTTATTTTTGTATTTGTTTGCATGTTCCTATGTATGAGGTGCATATATGTGAAGTGTGTGTGTGTGTGTGTGCGCACCGGTGTGTGTGTGTGTGCGTGTGTGTGTGTGTGTGTGTGTGTGTGTAAGTCAGAAGATAACTTCAGGTATTGTTATTCAAATGCATTCTTTTGTTATTGTTGTTCTTAGACAGGGTCTCTCACTGGCCTGGAACTCACCAGTAGTCAAGGCTGGCTGGCTGGTGAGCCTTGGGATCTGCCTATCTCCACCAACACAGCCCTAGGATTACAAGTGCATGCCATGATGCCAGTTTTTATTTTAAAATGAATTCTGGGGATTGAACTCAGGTCCTAATGCTTGCAAGGCAAATACTTTATGAACTGAGCTATCTCCCCAGCCCTATTCTCTATATAGCAATAACAGATTGGGACAGGTGCTACACAGAGGAGGAAGATCTCTAAGGTTCTCTGCCAGGTGCTGTTTGTGACACAAAATATTAGAGTTGTGGTTAAGATTGGTAGGACTACAAAGTAAAATCAAAGATCAAGCACTCCTCCTCAGTACTTACCCACTGCAATGGAATTCCACTTTACTTCTGAATGGTATTAAGTCATCTCAAATCTATACCAAGAAGAAGGAATTTCCGTCAAATGGACCTAAGAAACGTGGGTTAGAGTATAAAATGTTCCAACTGCAACTTCAGGGGATGTTTCTCTACCATTGATTCACTGTGGCAAATTTAAATAAAGCTGCCTTTCTATAAAAGTTATCAGACAACATCTTAGCATGGTTGTACATAGACTTGTAATTTCCACACTCAGGAGGCTAAGGCAAGAGGACCATGTATTCAGGGACAGACTGAGCTACATAGTGAGATACCGTCAAAATAAAAAAGCACGCATGTCTTATTCCCTCTTATATGCATTAGATGAAGTGGGTGTCCTTGGAATGGTGAGGGGGATGTCAGGACGCAGGATGGATGATGGCAGAAGGTGCACTGGTCATCATGTCCAAAATCATAACTAGAACCTTCTTTAATATACACACCCAGTTCCTTATGCCTCAACAACCAGCATCCATTCTGAAACCGCCTTTTTAGATGATTTTTGTGGTTGTGTGAACATCATAGAGTCACAGAAACCTGGATGTGACAGCTCCCTGCACATATGTTCTCCACAGTACACCCTGCCATTCCTAGACTACAGAGCTGCACAGGTGGTACTACACTGAATACTGTAAGCAACCACAGTATGGTGGTAAATGCTGTGCTCCTAGGTGTACTTAAGCATAGAAAAAGCAGGGTATAAAAGGTTTTCTTTTTAGTGACACTCCTGTGTAGGACAATGACCTAGCAAGTCAGGAGATCAGTGTGGTATGTATAGCTTGGGTCACTCTCTGCCTCTGCTATCAAGATTATGAACACTGAACACGTAGGCTGCACCAAACTCATTTTAAAAATTGTTCCTTCAGCCGGGCATGGTGGCGCATGATGCCTTTAATCACAGCACTTGGGAGGCAGAGGCTGGCGGATCTCTGTGAGTTCAAGGCCAGCTTGGTCTACATAGAAAATCCAGGACAGCTAAGGCTACAGGGAGACCCTGTCTCAAGAAGACCAAAAAAAAAATTGTTCCCTCAATAATAAGTTAAGGGGTCGGAGTGATGGCTTGATAGTTAAGAACACCTGCTGATCTTGCAAAGGACTAGAGTTCAGCATCCATGTGGACTGGCTCACAACTGCCTGTAACTCCAGCTCCAGGGATCCAGTGCCCTCTTCTAGTTTCCTTGGGAACTGAAATCACATGCATATAACCCCCAAACCACACACACACACACACACACACACACACACACAATTAAAAATAAAATGGATCTTTTTAAAACACAGGTTAAACTTTTACTTTATAAACATTTTAATTTCCTGCTGTTTGATATTTTCCCAATAACAGCTTAAAATACAATGTACACTTGTAAAAACTATTCTTCCCTTACAGTCCTATTCTATTCGTGTTTTTCCGTTCTTTAAATGTTTAACTTATTTTTTACTTTGAAAAGTTTGGTTAATAACTACAATAAGCACTCACTGAGCTGAGCGTCAGGCTCATCACTGCTGTCTTCTGTCTTCACTTTGCATCTCCCTGGAAGGCCTTCAGAATCAATAACTGGCAGGAGGCATCCATCTGTGACAACGCCTTCCAGAATCCTTCCCTTGGGACCTGCCTCACACTATTTTAGAGCCTTTAACCTTTTCTCTTTGTATGACTAGAAACACACTCTAAAGTAATGCTTAAGAACATAGTATGGTACGTACACAAATGAGAACACTGGCATTATCAACTTTTCTGGGCTGTAAACCTTGTATGTGTCATACTTTCACAATTCTATGTGGCCAGCGGTGCAGGAGGTGTGTTTTCAGCAGTCTCCTCAAGCGTTCAGTCATATGTTATGCTGTGACATTACCTCAGCCATGAGCTCACTAAACATTGAAAACTGTTCGGCTCTTGGAATTCTGTGAGAGCACTGTAGAGCATGCACCCTGTCCATAACCAAAATGTCAGCTTGGATTCCCACTGTGCTGTTCTTTTGCTATTTCATATATCAAGCACTTAGTTCATAAAACTTTTTTCCTATAAAGGTTAGTTTTTTGTCTTATTAATTTATACATATATGCACTGTGAACATAGAATGTATATACTTTTATCATATATTTTAGTGAATAGAAAAATAATACAGCAGATGTATTTGTTCCATTTGTTTTTTGAGACAGGGTCTTACTATATAGCCTTGGCTAGCCTGAAACTATGTAGACCAGGCTGATGTGAATTCACAGAGATCTATCTGCCTCTGCCTCCTGAGTGTTGGGATTAAAAGCCTGTGCCACTGTGCCCAGCTCTTATAAGTATCTTTAAATACAATTTGGACAAATATGAAGACTTTGCCATTATGTAAAGCAGCTTGCATCTTGTTCACTCTGTTCCTCAGAGACAGCCGTCATCCTAGAGCAGTCTGTGCCCTTCCCCTCATGCTAACTTATTCACGGAATTACAATCTATATAGAGTTTTACAGTTTGATTTCTGTCCATTCACCATGTGTTTCCCTCACTTCCTATCTTTGTTCCTACTTTCATTGGAATGGATGGATTTTATTCTCTGTTTTCTTCATTTTCTTTCCCTAAGCTGAAAATTTTTTATCTATGCCTGACCTCTCAATGATTAGTCTTAACTTATGTTACATAAGTGTTTGATTATAAAACTCTAAATTAATTTATATTTTTATGTTCTTATGAGACTATTAGTAACTATGAAACTTCAATTTCAATCACCTCTATCTCTATTAATCTTATCTAATTTGGGGTTTACTTGTTTATAATGAACACACCTTGATCACTGTATTATCACTTTTCTTGTTGCTGTGGCCAAATACCTGGCAAGAAAAAACTTATGATAGAAGGGGTGATTTGGGCTCATAGCTTCAAGGAATACAGTCTGTCCGTGTGTCTGTCACACTTGCTCCTTTGGCTCTGAGCCCAACGCCGCATCCTGTGCACGTGTTTCAGGGGTTCCTAGTCATTCTTTGTTGGGCTGAATAACTCTTTACTTCCATTTTAGTCTATGTCATCTGGCTTGGTGGCTACTCTAGGAAAACAGCTGCTTCCTTCAGCACACCACCTTGTGTCCGGGGCTGTCACCTCATGCTACATATCATCATTAAGTATTCTCAGAAACATGTATGTGTGAAGAAATATTTGACCTGGTTTCCTTGAAAAATAATACTATGGATAATTAAAGTAATACTGTTATGACCATATTTAAATCTTTGCAGCATAATTCAAAGTCATTTTACAAGTATATTGAATGCTGCCAAAGCCAGGGGTTTTTATAGATTTTCCCTATTGGTTTTTACAATTCTGGAAATTGTCTTAATTGCTCTAAATCCTACAGATAAAGAGACAGGAGCCCAGGGTAGCCAAATAATGTAGCTTTGATCACTCAGCTAAGAAATGACACCCATAACATGAAAACTACATCTTCTAATTCCAAGTCTACTCTAGTATCCTATAGAGGTGATGATATACTTTTTAGCCTCTACCTTACTTTCATTACTGAAAGGTAATATCAAAGATATAGAGACTTTGGTCACACTCAGTTAATGATCACATAATTAGTTATACTTTCTCATCAGGCCCAAAGTGAAAGCCAGACCCCAAAACTCAGGATCAGCACCCCACTGTGCTCCTGAGGACTAGAAAAGTTCTATTGCTTTAGAAAGCTGAGCATCCAAGACCCAACTGCTTGCTTGAGCAACCTTGCTCATGAATTTTAAATTCAGGGTGGGTTTCCCTAGCCACATGTTGAGAAATTGAAAAATGGCAAAGTTGAAAAATAAATGACCTTTGAAATACAGAAGAGCCTTTACCCTAGAGAAAATGTAATTCGGTTTTCATGCACATTCCAATTCTTTTATGATTTGAAGAGACATCAAGACATCCCGGCAAGTCTAATGGGATGTATGTGTAAGAGCAGGTCATCTCTGGGGTAGGAAAAAAACATTTACAGTATGCAGCACAGGAATCAAAGGGACAGGGCTTCAGGCTGAACTCTGGATGGAATTTGCTTAAGAACAAGTTGTGTAGGTCCAGGGGCTTCAATTCTCTCATTTATAAAATGCTAAACTAGACATCTGTCCTCTGATATATAAAATGAATGGTTCTAGTTTTATTCAACAAGCTGATCTTTTATTTCATTTTCTGTAGTACATATGATACAATTATAGGTGTTTTTTGTTTCCTTTTTTACTGACTCCTGTTAAATTGATATATTTTTCAGTATTCCTATTCATATGTGTGTGTACATATGTATATATTCACTGCTTACTTGGAAACTGAACATATAGACAATTAAAGATTCCTGATAACTTATATTTACTATTTAAACTTTTTGAGATTTATAAATATATATTTGCATAAAGTTTTAAGAAATTATAAAGAAAAAGCCATTGACTTTAACAAGTTTTCCAGGGCAATAAATATATCTTGTAGAACATTCAACATAATTCCCTGTAGCTTCATCCACAGTTGGATGAACAGACCAATTATTCCTTTTCATTGCTAGAGTGTTCTTGGTAAGGCTGTGTCACAGTTGTTTTACCAATTGCCTCTGGAAGGACATCCAGGTTGTTTGCAGTTTGAGCCATTACAAATGAAGCCATTTTGAACAGTTGTATGCAAGGTTTCATAAGAACATTATCTATCCTGTTTTTCTGGGATACTCAAGACTATAGCTGATGAATTGTAGCATATTTGCATGTTTGATTACAGAAGAAACTACCAAACTGTCTTCCCAAGTGGTTATGCCATTGCAGAGTTTAACAAGGAATGTATGAATGATTTCTCTGACTCCTCACCAGTATTGTCAATATTTTTGAAATTTCTTACTTGGTAAATTTATAAATAAACGATGTATTTAGATCATATCAACCCCACTTTCTCTCTATAACTCCTTCCAAAACTCCCACATCACCGTCCCAACTTCTTGACTTTTTTAGAACCCACTGAGTCCAGTTAGAGCTGCCTGTGTGTGCATAGATAAAGGCCATCCACTGGATTATGGGCAACCCACTGGGACAGCACCCCTGAAGAAAATTGACAGTCCCTCCTCCACCAGTGATCAACTGCCAAAACCTCTTCAACTCAGGGTGGGGCCTTGTGAGTCCCTCCTCCATCCATGCTAGAATGTTGACTGGCTTGGTCTAGTGTAGGTCTTGGGCAGACAAGAACAGCTGCTGTGAGTTTATGAGTACAGTGGCTTTCTGTGATGTTCTCTGAGCCTTAGAGAAGAGGGGGTGTGATCTGGATGCCTCATTTATAGCTGAGCACTCTACAGCCACTTATTCTCTGCGTATTAACAACCATCCACTGAGTGAGGTAATACTTCCTTGTGGCTTTAACTAAAAACCTTACTGGCTAATAATGATGAAGGATGTTTATTTGCTGTTTGTGTGGCCTCTTCAGTGAAATGCCTTCCCACCTCTGCCTCAGTTTGAATGTGAAATGTCATTAAAGGCCTCTGTTTGAAGGGTTGGTCACTGGCACACAACAATACTGGGAAGTGAGGCCTACTGGAAAGTTTGAGGTCACCAATGGCATACCCTCAGAAAGGACTGTAGAACCATGGTTGCCTTTCTTTTTCTCTTCGTTCCTAACCATGAGGGGTACAGCTTTGCTGTGCCACGTGCTGCATTAATCCTAGTTAAAACCTCCAAAGCTGTGATCAAAATTAAGCCTTACCTCTTATAATAGTGTTCTTGAGTATTTTGTTACAGTAACAAAGAGTTGACTAACAATGTCTTCTGTCCATTTTTATATAGGTTATTTGCTTTTTTATTGCTAAGTTTTGGACACAAGTTTTCTTTTGGATCTATGGTTTACACACTTTCTCCCAGTCTATGGCTGACCTATTTGTTTTTTAACAAGTTCTTTCATGGTACAAAAGTTTGTAATTTCCTTTAGGTCAGATTTATCAATTTTCCTTTTGTGAATCATGAATTTGGTGGCATCTCAGAAGTCTTTGCCTAGCCATAGTCTCCAAGGATTTTTTTTCCTGTAGTTTTTTTCCTAACAGTCATACTTTACATTTAAGTCCATGATCCATGTTGAGTCAATTTTTTTAATGGTGTAAGAGTTAGAGTATTAATTTTTACTATAGATGTCTACCATTTAGAGAAAGATTATTCTTCTTCCAATGAGCTGCCTCTTCTCCTTTATCAAAAATCAATTAAACATATTTGTGTGAATCCATTTCTCTACTCTGTTTCATTGATCTATGTCACAATCTTTTCAGGTCACCAAACTGTATTAATAACTGCAGTTACACAGTGGGACTTAAGTTTTATTGAGACTCATATTTTTCAAAATTTATTTTATTATTTTTCTTTACGTGTGTGTGTGTGCACATATATGTGGGTTCTTATGGAGGCCAAAAGATGGTGTCAGGTCCCTTGGATCTGCACTTATAGGTGGCTGTGAGATACCCAATGTGGATGCTGGGAACTGAACCCGGGTACTCTGGAAGAGCTGCAAGTGCTCTTAACTGTTGAGTCATCTTTCCAGCCCCAGCTTGTCACTTTTTTAAAGATTTCTTTTACTTATCATGGAGCTTCTGTCTGACTTTCTATTCAAATTTGAGTTCGTGCATGTCAGTTCATTATGAATATGTGCAAACACGACTGTCTCATGAATAGTACTCTGAGGACTTGCTGCAAGCACTTATTAGTTATAGGAAGGCTGTGTTTTATTCCTTGAGATTGTATGGACACATTTACATCATTTGCAAATGGCAACGGTTTTGTATTTTACTTTCCAACCTGTGATCCTCTGGCTGTCTTTAATTTTAAAATAGAGAATTGTACATTTTTAACACAGTCTAAATATATTCAATATACTCATTCTTCCCCCTCACTTCTTGAGTGATAAGTTCATGTCATACTGTATCTTTATGCAGTTATAGCTCTACCTATTTTAAACAAACACACACACACACACACACACACACACACACACACTCAGATTTTTTGGTCTTTTTCTTTGAAAAATACAATCAATAATTCATTGAAATTATTAACATATTCTGCTAGTTTTGCATTGCTGCAATGAAAAACCTAAGGTGATGAATTTATAAAGATAAAACATTTATTCAATTAAAATTTATAGAGGTTTCATTCCAAGATCAAATAGGCACACTGCTTTGACCTCTGTCGAGAGAATCAGATGGCAACCATTCTGCTTGATTCGTGGCCAGGAATCAAAAAAAGAGAAAGAGGAGCCAACATCTCACTAACCCCTTCAAGGGCAGGCCACCAGTGACCTAGGGACCACCCCCAGATTCCAGCTCCTAAAGGTTCCACAGCTTCCTAGTAGCCCCATTCTGAGGGTCAAGGTTTCAACACAGCTACCCTTGATGTATGCTCCCCATAGCCCAACCACATTCACTTATCTTTCCAGTTTATGTACATCATCTTTTCTTACAGGTTGCATCTTTCCTCCAGGTTCACTTTTCTTTTTGCTAAAGAATTGAAGTTAATAAATAAGTTGCTTTGGTTTTTGTGAGAGCCTTGAATGGTAAATTTTCTTCCTTGTAATCCTATGATTAATAATGTAGCTGTTAGTCAATGAGACATCTAACTGGTCAAACTGCTAAAAATGAGACTGGGTCCTCACCTTTAAATGATACGCCTTTATCAACACCCCCGACCACTGTCAAGGCTCAGCGAATGTGAAGGAAGAGGAAGCAGAAAGGTAGTAAGAACTAGAGGGTGGAGGAGTGCTGTGAAATGCTGTCCTCTAGGCATGATGTGGCTATTCACTCATGAATTCATAACAGCTCTGGTTACTCACAAAAGACCAGCATAAGACCAAGCCAACCAAAAGATCAAGCCTTCTCCATGCCCCACCCCTGACTGAGGAGCCACTGGCAGTTAATATCTACAGGAGGGGGAAGAATCAGTTTTGTCGGGGAGGAGCAGCCACTGGTAGGTTTCCCATGCTCCAGTGAATAGCCCCACGCTCATACACATACGAGCAGCACTAACTGGACTTGTAAGTTATAAAAGGGAGAGGAAGAAGAAGGAAGAGGAGGAGGAGGAGGGGGAGGAGGAGGGAGAAGAGGAAGAAAAAATAATAATGAAGTTGGGAGTCAGATGTGTTATGGGGCTATGTGTGATGTTAGAAGGGGAAAATGGGAAGTGGACAAGACAGTATTTCATCACAGACATGTCTGAAATTCTTAAAGAACGAAAACACAGTTTTAGTAATTGAACACAAGAAAAAATAATGGACCTGCTAATTACCTTGTAGATGATTTTTAAAAAAAATTTTCTCTGGCAGATCTTAAGATTCTCTTTGTCTGCACTGTCTAGGTCTGAACTTATTTGTATTTACTTCAGTCAATATTAGAAGTAGAATTTTGAGGCAAGAATGTCAAATGCTGTCAATATTTCAAACACAACAAATAGTTCCATTGTTTCTTCAAATATCACTTTGCTTATTTAATCCATTTTCTGAACGATTACTAAATTATGTCAGAACCTTTTATTCTAGCCTGTACATGCTTTAACTGTCTCTCTTTCTCCTTCCCTTCCCTCCTCCTTGTGGCCCTCCATCCCCCTTCTTTCAGGTAGCTTTGTGGATATGTACACGTGTATATTTCTGTATTCGTGTTCATATGTGTGTGCACATGCACATGTGTATACATGTGGAGGCTAAAGGTTGACGTCAGCTGTCTTCTTCAATCATTTCTCTCCCTTATTTTTGAAAGAAGATTTTCCACTGAACCTGGCACTCACTAGTTCATCCAAGCTGTCTAACCACAGAGCTCCAGGGATCTGCCTGACTGTCACAAGGGTGCTGAGACCTAGTCTCAGGTTCTTTCGCACAGCAAAGACTTCACTGACAGTCATTTCCCCAACCCCAGTTTTGTGTGTGTGTGTGTGTGTGTGTGTGTGTGTGTGTGTGTGTGTATGTGTGTGTGTCTGTGTGTTTCTTTGCTTATTTGTTTAAGATGCCTAATAGTCTACTATTTTGTCAGTTTCTCCCAGTTCCTACCCCTCTTTACTGACTTTCAGCTGAGAACAAAGTCCCAAAGTGGTTGTCAAGCTCTGTTCTGGGATGCTAAGGCCGTCACAATCCCCAGCATTCTCTTATTGGGGAGAAGTATGTGTTCTCCCTGCCCAGATCCTCGGAGCTCTCTTTGAAGGCCTGACTTCAGGCAGTAGATGCTAACCCATTTTTCTCTTTCATGTAAGGAGTCCTTCAGCTAACCCCCAGACTCCAGCCCATCTGGTATGTGGGAGAAATCCTTTATCCACATTTATCTCTAGAGACCAAAATCTTAGCAGACACTTCCTGCGGCCACTTCATCTGACCCCTCATTTCAAGCACCATTTTTGTCCTTGCTTCTCGTTTCTGTTTTTATGTATTTAACTTAACTCACCTTTTAAACCCATCAATGTCTTTTGTATTATCTCATCTCATATTTTATATCTGTATATTTGATAGAAGAAACATACTCAAAATTACACAATGTAGGTCAAAACATGCACTAGAACAATACCAATTTTTTCTATTTGACTTTATGATTTAAATACTGTTGAACTGAAAGACATATCTGCCTATGAAGACCAAGAGTTCTATCAAATTGCACAGGTCTACACAAGCCCACATTGCATATTACATAGATCTATCTATACATGTACAAACACAATGAGCTGATGTACAAACTGAAGAAACCAAGAGTCTAATAATGAACTGTTGTCCAGTGTTAACCTCTTGCTTTGATATTTATGTCAGGCTATATATATTATCAGTAAGGAAACTAGATGAAGAATTTATAAGACTCGATGCACTTTTTCTG
Organism: Nannospalax galili; assembly: GCF_000622305.1. Lineage (NCBI taxonomy): Eukaryota > Metazoa > Chordata > Mammalia > Rodentia > Spalacidae > Nannospalax > Nannospalax galili. The sequence continues at coordinate 2,227,543 of NW_008341879.1, read as the reverse complement.
CTACTTCCTGTATGACTATGATTATTTTTAAATGAAAAATTCATAAAAAGAAAACTAATGTCAAGTGCAGTGGTACATATCTGTAATCCTGGCACTCAGGAAGCTGATGTAATGGCATCAAGATTTACAGGACAGCCTGAGCTATACGGCAATTTCTAAGCCATCCTGGGCTACTCTGTCTCGAGAAAAAGAAGAGAACAGATGAGAAGAGAGAGAAGGGGACAGAGGGCAGAGAAGGAGAGTTATAAAACTTAAAATACCAGGACTCTTATGCAAAAATGTAAGCAGTTCTGGAAAGAAAAACATGGTACATGCTACAAAGTTATGTAACACTTTACATGATGCATAGAAAATGTTAAACTTTACTTTCTCTCCTAATGATTCTTTTGCCAACTTCTTCCAAGTGAGATCAGTTTTTTGTCTTATCAGATCATTTATTCACTCACTTAGAAAAAGTTTATGAAGTCCCATTTATGGACCAAGCACTGCATATAACCCTGGCAAGTAAAAGATAAGTAAGGCAGGGTTCTCCTCAGCAAGACCTTCTAATTGAAGAAGAAAGGCATATAAAGATCCACAAAGTTTCTGATAGCCCTGTGAACAAGTCCTGCAGAGCAGAGACACGGTCTAGGGATCATTTACGGTATCCGAGAGTGGACATAAGAGCTAGGCCTAAAAGGACAAGTAGGAGACCAGTAACTTGGCTCAGTGGGTAAATGTGCTTGCCACCAAGCCTGACAGACACTGAGTTCAAGCTGCAGGATCCACATGGTAGGAGGAGAGAACCAACTCCCACAGTCAACTCCTTTGACCTCCACACATCCTGTGGCACACCTGTGCCGCCCACCAGTATACACAACGTAAATGAATAAATGTAATAAAAGGGTAAATAGGGATTTCTCAAGCATGTGAAAAATTTTAAGTAACAGCCCAGTTTACTTAACAAATAGGTGATTAAAAATAAAAGGATTGGGTGAATTTTTACAAATTAAAAAGACACTTAAGAAACATGTCACTAAAATGTACCCCTCACGTGAATAAAACACAGCTATAAAAACATGTTTGGTGCCCAAAACATGTTTATTTTCACCTGCCTGTGAAGTAGTAAATATTTCCTAAGAAACAGAATAAAGCATTGAAACCATACAGAAGAAAGTGACACATTTCCAAATTAATACCTGAAAGAGGATAATCTTCAAACTGATGCTGCTTATGTAGTTTTAAATACAACCTAACTGCATTTCATGACATCATAAACACTTATTCTTTCTAACACATTTCACTGCATCACTTTCCAAGAAATGCTTTATTTTTAACCTATTTAAATTCTATTACATTGAACGTTACTTGCAAAAATGACAGGAAAACTCAATAGATTTCTGAACAATTTACTCTAACATACTGTATTAAAATCACATTCTAGGATCACCTCTGAGGCTTTGGTTTAGAAGAGTTAACCTCTGATAACGTTCTGAAGTAGAATTCAGATTTATACTTATCTCTGTAATGACCAACAAATCGTCCTTGGGCGGGGGGCGGGGGGGCAGAAAGCCATATTAATGGAATAATCAAAGACATAAAAACAGATTGGCTGGACTAGTAATGAATTATTATATAATAACGATTTAATAATAAAGTTATACACAGAGATAGAAGAATACTAATGGTAAGCAAAAGAATTATTGATTTCATCATATATTATGATTTGTTAGGAATTATTAATATTATTGTTTTACTAAGAAATTAGGTCAGAGTAACAAAGTGAAAAGTGCACAAATAAAATGATATGAAAACCAGTCTTTGCCTTAAGCCACGCCACAAAAATTAAAATGTGAGGAACAGATAAGGGTGATTGACAAAAAGATAGCAAGTGTTGAAGTTGGTTAATGGGTGAATAGGGTTCATTAAGGCTATTCTCTCCATGCTAATTTTATGTTTGGAATTTCCATAATAAAAAGTAAAATATCTTCCTCAATCAACACTTTCCACAACAGCATCAGGTTATTTGGCCCCTAATCTTCATTTAATTTATTCTGAGTTACAGGCAGTGCACTGATTAATTTTTTCAGTCACAGTAGTGATATTTTCTTCTCTGGGATCATATCTTCTTTATCCCAATTAGGTTCCAGCCATGCATCAGAGATCAAAAAGATTTATTATGAGTTTTAGTATTTCCCTCATAGATCAGATAAAATGGTTTGCTTTACTTTTCCAGAGGAATTATTGGGGAAAAGAGTTGCTATTGATATCATTAAGTATTAATAAGAATACTGGCTGAAGAGATGGACTACTTGCCAAAGTACTTGTTTGAGTTCAGATCCCCAGAACTTAAGTGAAAGTTGAGTAAAATGTCAGACACAGTGATGCATTCCTATAATGGCCAGCAGTGGAAAGGTTGGAGATGGAGGCAGTGACACCCCGAAAGCTCTTTTTAAAAATTTTTATTGAATTTTTGTGTATTTCATACATAAAATCATCTTAATAGCCTTTTCTTTTTGGCACCCTCCCATAGCACCCCCCCATGGAGTTCATACATTCTGACATTTGTGTTAAGTCCCATCATGTCAAGTTAGTGTCCCCAGATGTCCTTAAGTACAAGTTCATCCACTGGGATGTAGTCAGACTATCTAGAGTCCTTCCCTTTAAGAAGATCAGCTCTTCCTCAACCAGCAGTAATCAGTTGCCAGTAGTTCTTTCAGCTAAGTTTGGGGCCTGCTGCCCATTTCCACAGTTCTGTGCTGGGTTTTTGTCTGTTTGAATTTGCATGGGTCTTCTGCATGCAAAAGACTTACTCCATTGCTTTAGGTTCATATGAGCAAGGTCTCAGGAGCTTGTTGGTCTCTGTTTTCATATGGTCATGCACCTCCTCCCTGACTCTCACAATCTTTCCACCCCCTCTTCTGCAGTGATCCCCGAGTCCTGGGTAGGTGGACTTTAATGTAAGAGTCCTGTCCAAGGACCCACACTCTACAGACTCTTATTCTCGATACTTTGGCCATTTGAAAGCTTTGGTGTTCAAGGCCCTCTCTTGCATGAGGAAGGTTCATTGATGAGAATTGAGAGCTGCATTAATATTCTCTCTACCACTTGTTCCACTATGTTCCATGAGCCACTTGTATTATTCAGAACAGTAATAAGGAATACAGTTTTTAGCCTGGCCTACATAGTGAGTTCCAGGACAGACGGGGATACAGGGAGATCATGTCTCAAAAAAAAAAAAAAAAAAAAGACAAGTGAGCACGCCCACCAACATGTGAATTCAAAAGCTGCTTGTTCAAAAGCAATAAGCGGAGACAGGAAGAGCCATACAAAAATGTTATTTGATTGCTTCAGAAAAGCCTCACAGAATAGGTAAGAATTCGGGGAATGCTTGATTATGTTAGAATTAGACAGCTCCAAAACTTCTGAGGAAGGAACCCTAAACTGACAAACACAACACAAATATGCATAGTCAGGTAAAAAATCTGAAGCAGTCTGAACTCACAAGACTTTACTTTTCATTTAAATGTCTTTGCAGTACTCATGTCCTGGTCATTTATATTCTCCTGAACATATCATGAGCATAATTATAAGCAAGAGTGTTTTAATTAATGCTGATTGCATTTTACCTGAGACACTTAAAAAATTCAAAGCCTAAATTATCTTTGTCGGAATGAGATGTGGACTCTGAGCTTTGATTTCTATAAAATGAAAATTGAGTTAGGGATGATGCTAATTATTCCTGAATAGAATATCTTTCCCTTTATCTTGTACCTTGCAAAAATCAGCTCTCAAATATTTCACTGTCAGATAGTTGATAGCCTGTGGCCAAGATTTACACTCACCATCCATCAGGAGAGAGGCAAGGAAATACTGAGCTTCAGTTTCTCTCTCACTCTGTCAAATCTGACATCTTATCTCCACACCACAGTTCAGCTCTAATACTTAAATACAGAAATGCCTTTCTCATCATTAGGAAAAGTTCTGTCCTGAAAGACCCTAGCCTTGGAAAGAGAAAGGACAGCAGACTGTTCACGTGTGCTTCCCATCAATGAAACAGGTAATCTATGAGCATGGAGGACTTTTTGAAGGGCAGGATACTGTTCAAGTGTGTTTCCCTCCAATGAAATAGGTACTATCGTATGAAACATTGAGGACTTTTTGAACAGGAAGTAGAATTTGAGAAGATATTTATTGCTTCTTAGTTCACTTTTAATTATCCTTATTTTTGAATTGGTCATGAATTTCTAAATCATATACACCTATATGTGCCATTGTCCACATCTTCACCCAGAAACCAAATATTTTTGGAGATTATAAAATATATGAACTTGCTAAAAACATCCTTTCTGAGCTCCAAACCCATCTCATTTGGACAGCAAGACAGATGGTAAATTCTTGACAAGTCCATGGTGACACCACCATGCCACGTCCACATGTTCATAGTCCCGTGTGTGAGTGTTACAAAATGATGCTACGTTGTTGAAAGAAGAACTTGGGGCACTAATAAGTTTCATATTTTCTGCACAATGGAAAAGGAAGTCCACAGAATCTGTGCTTTTTGGAGGAGTGTTCATGTAGCCTTGCTTTGAAAAGCCATTACATTAAGGCTGATGACCACAGCTACAGATTAGGTTTCCTCCAGGATGTAACTGTGAAAATCCAGTTTCTCATTACTAGTTTATGACCCTGTGTGAAGTTTAAATTGGGTTGAGCAAGGTGACCAAATCCTTCTGTTATCGAAATGAAGCATATTGTCAAAATGAAAAGGCAGCAACTGATCTATAGTGGCTGTTCTATTGCTGATTTTATCTTCTTGATGGTGGGGCATAATCTATTTCCTCTCACTGGGATGGAAGAGAATATTTGAAGGATTCAATGTAAAGGCATCAAATAGAAAATTCTATTAATAAACATACAAAGATAGTGAGCAGGTGAAAGATTTCTTAGTATAATGAGCTCTTCAGTAAGGGTATTAATATGAGGTAAATTATATGCTAATCAAGTTTAAAACATTTAACTCTAACAGTCTGACATGTATGCAGGTAACACGTCTATGCTAATCTTGTATGAGTATTTAGTATTATGATGGAACTGTCATAGAATACTTATATGCCTAAATAAATATAGATGGACCTAACTATAAACAATTTCAGAAAACCCTGAGTCTTAGCATTGATTCAAAATTGTCTCCTTTCCTCACTAATATGGAGGTCTCTGGTGGTAAACTACACTTGTGTTTGTACTAAATTGTGCTGCAGTGTACAGCTCAAAAGCCCCAGAGACACTCTCTAGGAATCTTGCTTTTATGAAGATATTTTTCAGTTGAAAAATATACAAATTTAGGAGAAACCATGCATCATTTCTCCTTGATATTGTAATGCTAAATAGGAACCTTTTGGGTCTTGTGGGTTCTGGGCCCATGGGTTCAACTGATGGTAGACCAAAAATATTTGGGAAAAAAATTGCAATTGTACTGAACATTTACAGACATTTTATTGGCATTTTCTAAACAATGCGTAGTAACATCAATTTACATAATTACATTACCTTAGGTGTTATAAGTTATCTAGATGTGTATGTGTATGATAGATGCAAATATTAAGTCGTTTTATAGAAGATACTGGACCCTATTCAGACTTTGGTGTCTATGGATGTCCTGAAATCATCTCCTGTGGAACTGGTGGTGGGGGGCAATTACACAGATAAATTACATACAGCGTTGAACAGGGAAACACAGGGATATGTTTTAGAAACGTTACAGAATTGAAGCTTGACAGCAAATTTATATTGTATCTATAAAATGAATCATTACTTAAATTTGTTTTAAACCCAACACCATACAAGGCCCTGAGACTTCAGCAGAAATGAAGGCATCGCTTGAGAAGTTAAAACTCCCAGACTGAGTAGCGAAGGTATTCTTCATCTGCCACAATTTACCTTCCACTTTCTGTTGTGCAGCTGAATTGAAGGCATCTTTTCCAGCTTCATAACCACTGTAGGTTGGGTATTTAGGCCAGTAATTTTCTGACAGATTAGAACAACTCTTTCAAATTCTCTGGAGTATCATTTGGGTTCAAAACAGTTTTATTCCATACATATCTTCCCAAGTACTTGAAAATTAATCTCCATATCAGTTGTTCTACATTAACTCCATAAGAAGCAGCTTTAAGACGGAAATTTATACACTGGATATTTAGTGATCTGTGTCTTTCTGTGAACATGGAAGTGAAGCCAGAGACATTAAACAGGGAGAGTTGGGCTGCAGTGCAACCCCCACAAAGACAGCCGGCTCCGAGGGAATGTGACAGCCCCTCAAAACTGCTGTGGGAAGAAGAGGATGGATTTTATGCACTGGTAACTGCCAATGGTTGATTTAAACTCTTCCTGGGCAGAAGATATGATCGTGGATGAGATCATCTTCCCCTGAGACTAAGTCCCAAACAGTGACTGGAAGACAGATAATAAACCACACTCCCAAGAGCTGGATGAATGAGTGCTTGGTCCTGCATGGAGAGCCTTAGTAACATGTCACAGCATTCACTGTACCAGCCTGTCTCCTTAGTTCTGTCCATGCTTCCCCTATTCATTAATATAATGGATGGTTATCTTTGCTCAACCTTCTGGAAACACAATACCCTGTCAACATAAAAGTGAACATAAAATGTTTCTACAATCTAACGAGAAAAAAAAAGCAACAGAAAAACCCTGAAACGGCAGCCTGTGCTCTGACCATGGAAGCCACCTGTGCTTTGAACACAAAGGAGGGATCCTTTTGCTTCCTGGAGAATTCCGTCTTTGTGGAATGAGAAAGCATCAGCATGAGATACATATGTTCCAAACCTGTGTTTTGCTCTTGTTCTGGAATTCCCTCGCCACTCTTGCCTATTTAGATACTCTGTATGTCCCTGACCCACTTCTGACTCTACCACAGATCCCATATTACCGTTCACAAACCTCTACCTGTGATCTTGGTGACTTTTGGTCTGCTCTTTGCACTAGCCCAGTTATGTCCAGAAGCTGCAGATGTCACTCTAGTTCAATCGTAAATAGTCCAGTGACCAACACAGTACTTAATAGGTAATAATTATAATCGCAGATTAGAGTTGAGAGACTGCAAAGGTGATCCTGACCTAGAATCCTGAATTGGAGCAGGGGGATCAGTAGAGTGGGGAACTAGGAAGGAAATAATGGTTTTTCTACTGTCTACCATCTAACAAGGCAAAAATTTAAGATAAAGACCAAGTTGATGAATTTCCCACTCATTGCCTTATCCTGGCTCCTGCAATAATGAAACAATTCATAAGAATCAGACTTAGAAAATTTAAGGAAACCGAAGCACACTTTAGGGAATAAATTATTTCTTCCAGAAATAATTAGAAAGAATTAGTTATAATTGCTGAACAGAGTACATATATTGGTTTAAATGTGTCTCTTGGGGCTGGAGAGATGGCACAGTGGTTAAGAGCACTGGCTGCTCTTGCAAAGGACCTGGGTTTTGATCCCAGCACCCACATGGCAGCTAACAGCAGTCCATAACTCCAGTTCCAGAGGACCTGGCTCCCTCTTCTGGCCTCTGCAGGCATTGCACTGCATACAGGTAGCATGCTTGTACACATAAGCAAAGTACTCATAAAACACACATCAAATAAAAATAAATAAAATAGTTAAAAATAAATAAAAAATAAAATGTGTCTTTTACTGTAGATTTGATAGATGGTTGGGATAAATCCATAATAAATTACACATTCATTTGATCTACTCTAAAAAACTGACAATATTTTTGTTCTGTCCCTAAACTCTACACTCTGCCTCCAGAAGAGGCCAGGTGCCATAATGAGATGAAATTCACTACATTTAAATGAACCGCTGACTTCATTACTTTTCACAATTTCTCTCTCTCTCTCTCTCTCTCTCTCTCTCTCTCTCTCTCTCATATTTAGCCTGAGATAAATTTAAGTCAGTTAAGCAAGCTGACTAGAACAAGGGTCCCCAAACTGGAGTGACAGTTAAAATAACACAGAGATGATTTAAAACTGAGTCCCTAACTGCAGAAAGCTTCACTGACTAGATGTGAAATGGGGCCCAGAGAGTTATATAAAACGAAGCTCCCCAGAGACACTCATGTGCAAACAGATATGGAGATTATATTGTTGGAGGGTAAAAAATGGTCTTGCCCCCCTGACTTATGATCAGGATGTTGGCCAGCTTCAGTCAAGCCCTGTTACAGGGAGGTCTAGATTAAGAAGACAAAAGACACAACAGACCCCTTGAAAATGACAAACACACACTTTATATGCACATGGATAGCATCCTTGAAGGTGAGTTATAGCAAGTTCCTCACTTTAATACTAAGATCCATGCTCTTGGTTCAGGTCTGCCTCTCCCAACCATTGCCCTGGCACCTGCAAACCCCTATCTGCCCTTCTTTAATCGTCACGCTAGAAAGAGCCTATACAGCAACTGTACTTCAACACCCTCATTTCTTTGGCCTCTTTCTTAACTTAAAAAACAGTAGGTAACAGTAGATCATTGAAAAAGACATGGAAGGCTATTTGAGGCCCTGAGGGCATAAGTAAAATAGGTACTACAATAGTAATTTATGTCTAACAACTATGTTATGCAAACTTAACTGTGGTATGCAAACTACGGTACATGCAAACTTAAAGCTATAGCCCATGCACGTGAACAAACTCATATTTATCTAAACTCACTTGAGCAAAGCTAAGCATTTATCACAATAGCAGACAAAGCTCTACTCTGAAATTCGATCCACATCTCTGATTTCTCTATCCTATTTAATTCAGTATGATTAAGTTCTCTCAGGCCGTACATATTAAAATTTCCTTAGAGCAACAGTCCCTTTTCTCTAACTTTGTTAAATAAGATTTCCCATGTAAAAAAATTTTATCCATTCTGTAGTAACAAGGTTGATTTTAAATGGATAAACCCAGAGAAATTGAGTTCCATTCCCTAAGCACTCCATAATTGCCAAATAACAGGCACTGATTGCTCCAAGACAAAAATCCTGATCTCATTAGTACCTGCTGTTTGGGTAGGGAGAAGACAATTATTTGTGAAGGGTACGATGCTTTTGGAAATGCTAATTAATTATACATTATTTATTGGAAATACAATGCTCTCCTTGCACTGGAGCTAGGAAAACAGAGGAAGTCGGGGAGAACTTAAATAGCTGAGACAGGCTGAGTTATAACAAGCTACAGTCATTTGCTCTAAAGCCAGCTCCTTTGCTGGTTTGGAAACAGCTTTAGATCACTTTTGTCAGTGTCTTTCTCCTTTATTAAAATGAGCTATCACAGTCTAGGAGTAAGGAATGGACATTTCTTTATCACCTGGCAAGTTTTAACCAAGCCAAGCTGGTCCTAATGTTTTAATTTCTCTTTTGCAAAGGGAAATAATAGATAAATAAATAACAGTAAATAGCAAATAAATAATTTGCTAGCCTGAATCAAAAGACCTGTGACTTTAAAGAGTAACTTGGCATACATTGGATTCTGACAAATGAAATCCCTTTGCATTAATGGTATAGAATTGTACCAATGCTAAAGTTATTATCCATTATTTTTTCTATTATTTGCTGACACTAGTAGCATAAGGCTACCAACAAATAGGATCTCGTTACACATGAGGCACAGTGAGGACTCCCAGTTCCCACAAACCTAGTCTTTTGCTTTCTCTGCAATAATTAGGTTTAGAGAACTGAGGAAGAAATCAGCAAAGATTGAATGCGAGCAGCATTGCAAACCCCTATTGGCTCTCATAATTCAGTTTTATTGTATAATTTCTAAGGTAGTCATCAACTGCTCCAAAAATGTGTTAAGTGTTAGAAAGCGAGTAATATGTGTAATTTTAAGAGGATTTTATTTTATTTTTAATTATGTGTAAATGCTTGTGTCTGTGTATGGGTATGTGCACAGGAGTGCAGGTGCCCACAGAGGCCAGAAGATCACGGTGTTGGATCCATGGAGCTAGAGTTACTAACCATTATGAGCCATCTGATGTGGGTAATAGGAATTGAACTCAGGTCCTCTGCAAGATCAGTACATACTCAAAAGCTGAGTCATCACTCCGACCCTTAATATAGTCTCCTTATACCTAATAACAAGTATACCTAATATAGAATCCTTGTGTAACTTGTAATTTTACTTTAGTGTACTGATTAGCAGCTTGACAACCAGAGTACATTTAGGAAGTCTTTCTAAGAGGAAGCCCAAGCAGCTCCATAGAGAATCTGATGGAGAAACACTCACCACTGGCTTTGCAGCTACCTGAGAGTGCAGTGCTGGGGATGAATATCCAGTGAAGACAGACTACCCCCACCACAACCTATGATCAGAGATGAGACAGGACACTGCACTCTGCCAAAGAGAAGATTCATGAGGGAAACAAATTGCTATTGTTACAAGCTATTATTTTTAAGGTAGTTTGTCATAGAGTAGTTGCTATAGATCGAAATTTCTCATAAGACAGATGATACAGTCACAGGTATGTTATACCGTGAGAGACAGCATAAAGCTGAAGCAACTCCTCAAGGAAAAGGGGACCTCAGAATTATAAGTCACTGCCTTAATGCAGAGCTTCTGAGAATGTTCGTCTCAACCAGCTGAGTCAGAATGGCCTAACGTGATATAGAAAATACAAAACCTCACCCATGCCTGTGATGCAGAGGATGTTCCTCTGACCCTGTGATGACAAGCCATGGACCCACCTCCTTCCCAAGTCTGCAAAGAAGTGACTCCCCTTCCCTCTTCCAGCCTATTGGTTGACCACAGCCGCTTGCAGGGGAGGGGCTAAGGGTATAAAAGCTGGGAAAACCACCAGGCTGATCTCTTGCCATTTTGTAAGGCTGTCCAGAACCACAGTATTTATGTCTGGGTGTGGGCATTCGAACACAGCCATGAATGGGGGGCGGGGGTGCCCGATTGTCTGTAAGTAAACCGGCACCCCAAGCTCAGTTAGCAAGTCCAATAAACTCAAGATGCTTCAAACCAGGCTTTGGAGAATTTTTTCCTCAGGCTGTAGCAAGAACCTTGGGAGGAAGGGATTGGATGCCACATGCACCTCCCAGCAATGAATTTGACTTACAATGCCTAACCTAAGCATCTCTTGAACACTGTTTTAACAAGCTGTCATGTGATTCTTGTGTGTTCTCATGTTTGACACCTACCATCTCAGTCACAGTGAAAAGATTACCTGGAGACATTTGAACCAAGAGAGGAGGTTGATGTCACTAGCAGAAAGGTAAAGAAACTCGGCAAAGAAAGAAACTGTTACAAGCAAAGGAGATTAAAGAGATTAAGAAAACTAAACTAAACTTAACCAGCAGAGGATAAATTCCACATGGACATTAAAAATCACAGATAGTTGCCTGTGATTCCTATAATCATGAGGTGGAGAAGAAGGATCAGGTGTCCAAGGCCATTCTTGGCTACACAGCAAGTTCAAAGGCAACCTGGGCTACCTAAGACTCTGTCTCAAAAATATTTGTAAAAAGAGAGATAAGGTACTGGGGCACAAAACAAACCTAAACAAAGACAAAAAGATTGAAATAATTGCATGCATTCTATCAGACCACAATGTAATAAAGCTTAAAATCAACACCAGAAGAAGCTCTAGTCACCACATGATCACATGGCAATTAAACAACACACTCCTGAATGATGAATGGGTCAAAAGAGAAATTAAGAAAGAAAGAAAAGTATTCTTGGAACTAAATGAAAATGACAATACAACACAACAAAACCTCTGGGACACGCTGAAAGCCGTTCTTAGAGGGAAGTTTATAACTCTAAGTACCGACATTTAAAAATCAGAAAGAACACAAGTAAATGACTTAGCATTGCAACTCAAGACACTTGAAAAGCAGCAACAAATGAAACCCAAACCCAATAGACAAGACAAAATAACAAAAATCAGAGAAGAAATTAATGAACTCGAAACAAAGAAAACAATACAAAGAATCAACTAATCTAAGAGCTAGTTCTTTGAAAAGGTAAGCAAGATTGACAGACCGATAGCCCAGTTAACCAAAAGAAAGAAAGAGCACCTCAAAATCAACAAAATCAGAGATAAAAGGGGAAACATCACAACAGACCAGAAAGATACAGAGCATTATAAGGGAATACTTTAAAAACCTATATGCTACTAAATTTGAAAACCTAAAAGAAATGCATGGATATCTAAAGGCATGGTAACCACCAAAACTAAACCAAGAAGAGATTAACCACTTAAACAGACACAAAACACAAAAAGAAATTGAAACAGTAATAAAAAAAAAAATCTCCCGACTAAAAAAAGCCCAGGACCAGATGAATTTACAGCAGAATTCTACCAGACATTTAAAAAAGATCTACATACAATACTACTTACTTTTTTCAAAAAGATAGAAATGGAGGGAAAACATCCAAATTCCTTCAATGAAGCCAGCATCACTCTAATACGAAAGCCAGGTAAAGATATAACCAAAAAAGAAAACTATAGACCCATATCCTTAATGAACATAGATGCAAAAATTCACAAGATACTTGCAAACTGCATACAGACACACATCAAAAAGATCATCCACCATGATCAAGTCAGTTTTATTCCAGAGATGTAGGGATGGTTCAATATACCTAGTCAATAAACATCATAAATCATATAAACGGGGTCAAAGACAAAAACCACATGGTCATCTCAATAGATGCAGAGAAGGCCTTTAACAAAATTCAACATGCATTTATGTTCAAAGTCCTAGAGAGAATTGGACTGGAGGGAACATACCTCAACATAATTAAAGCCATATACAACAAACCCACAGCCAACATCATTCTAAATGGAGAAAAACTGGAAGCATTCCCATTGAAATCAGGAACCAGACAAGGCTGCCCACTATCTCCACTTCTCTTTAACATAGTGCTTGAAACTCTTGCAAGAGAAACAAGACAAGAGCAGGAAATTAAAGGAGTAATAATTGGAAAAGAAGAGATCAAATTATCCCTTTCTGCAGACTATATGATATTATTTCTAAGAGACACCAAAAATTCCACCAGAAAACTCAAAATTATTAACACGTTCAGTAAAGTGGCAGGTTACAAAATTAACCTACAAAAGTCTGTAGCCTTTCTATACACCAATAACAAGCAAACAGAGAAAGAGCACATGGAAACACTTCCCTTCACAATAGCTGCAAAAAAAAAAAAAATCTCTGGATAAACCTGACCAAAGACATTAAAGACGTCTATAATGAAAATTTTAAATCTTTAAAGAAAGAGATTGAGGAAGACATCAGAAGATGGAAGGACCTCCCATGCTCATGGATTGGAAGAATTAATATTGTGAAAATGACC